>NW_027617845.1:0-94875 GCF_964187855.1 Myxine glutinosa
GGAGGGAGGGGGGAGGGGGGAGGGGGAAGGGGGGAGGGGGGAGGGGGGAGGAGGGGAGGGGGGAGGGGGGAGGAGGGGAGGGGGGGAGGGGAGGGGGGAGGGTGGGGAGGGGAGGGGGGAGGGGGGAGGGGAGGGGGGAGGGGAGGGGGAGGGGAGGAGGGGAGGGGGAGGAGGGGAGGGGGGAGGAGGGGAGGGGGGAGGAGGGGAGGGGGGAGGAGGGCGGGGAGGAGGGGGGGAGGAGGGGGGAGGAGGGGGGAGGAGGGAAGGGGAGGGAGGGGGAAGGAGAGGGGGCGGGGGAGGGGGAGGGGAGAAGAGGGGAGGGGGAGGGGAGAAGAGGGGAGGGGAGAAGAGGGGGGAGGGGAGAAGAGGGGGGGAGGGGAGAAGAGGGGGGAGGGGAGAAGAGGGGGAGGGGAGAAGAGGGGGGGAGGGGAGAATAGGGGGAGGGGAGAAGAGGGGTGAGGAGAGAAGAGGGGGAGGGGGAGGGGAGGAGAAGGGGGGGAGGGGAGGAGGGGGGGAGGGGGAGGGTGATGGGGGAGGGGGAGGGGAGGGGGGAGGGAGGGAGGGGGAAGGGGAGGGGAGGGAGAGGGGAGGGGGGAGGGAGGAGGGGGAAGTACCCGGCATTGCTGGGCGGGGAAGAGGAGGGGGGCGGGGGGAGGGGAGGAGAGGGGGGAGGGGAGAAGAGGGGGGGGGAAGTACCCGGCATTGCCGGGCGGGGAAGAGGAGGGGAGGGGAACGGGGGGAAGGGGAGGAGAGGGGGGAGGGGAGAAGAGGGGGGGGGAAGTACCCGGCATTGCTGGGCAGGGAAGAGGAGGGGAGGGGAACGGGGGGGAGGGGAGGAGAGGGGAGGAGGGGAGAAGAGGGGGGGGGAAGTACCCGGCATTCCGTGTATAAATGTGAGGGAGAAGAGGGGGGACGTAAGGGGGAGGGGAGGGGAGGGCGAAGGGGGAGGGGGAGGGGAAGAGAGGGGGGAGGGGGAGGGGAGGGGGAGGGGAGGGGGAAAGGCGTGCGAATCATCGAATCAGCGCGCTGCTCTGCCACCGATTCAGATTCCGTGTATAATATTCCTCGCTGAAAAAAAATATGGATCTAAAGATGAAAGAAAAAAAAACCTATGTGATGTGAATGGCAATGTTCCTCGCTGAAATGTGAAAAAACGCAATCGCACGGCAAGGAACATCACGTGATCGCTCTGAACGATCGATTGCAACTCTGCGTCATGTCGTGGGCGTGGCCAACGTGGCCTCATGCCCCCAGGTGATTGGCTAACTCGAGCTCGAGAGAGCCATAATGCGCTACGTTATGGCAAAAAATATGGATCTAAAGATGAAAGGGAAAAAAACCTATGTGGTGTGAATGGCAATATTCCTCGCTGAAATGTGAAAAAACGGAATCGCTTTTCACTCTGAAATACGTGCGAACGCGTAACTCAGTTAATGGCGGCAACGAACATCACGTGATCGCTCTGAGCGAATCAGCGCGCTGCTCTGCCATTCCGGTCATAATATGCCTCGCTGAAATGCGCTGAGGTAAAAATATGGTTTAAAAATATGATGAAATAAATTTTTAGGTCGACCATGTTCTTCCCAGGCTCAAATTTTTTTTTGTTTGTTTTTTTTGTATACAAGATCGAGGCTCGTGAAAGAGCGAACATTAATCACACAGAAAGACAGACACACAAAACAAATAACATCGGCAGTGGTAGACAAGATGGGGAGAGAAGGGGAAGGACACAAACACAACATTTGAGAGCAGGGACCGAGAAACATGGAGACATCGAGAGAACTGTGGGAGGGAGAGGGCTTTGGGGGGGAGGCATGGGAAGTTTGAGGTATAAAACACATGGACACTGCCAGGTCTTCCAGGAAAGAAGTTGGAATTTCAAACAAGGTGGATCTGGGGTGAATTAGTGGGGGTAGAAAAGATCAAGGTTTTGGATGGGGGAAGATAAGAGATGGTGGTGAACAGCTGTTTTAAAGACCTGGAGGGAGGAGTGTGATTGAAGTGAGTGTGGGAGTTTGTTCCAGAGGCGGGAGAAAAGAGGAATGAAAGAGTGAAGGTGAGCAGAGAGCCGAGATTTCGGCAGTTTAACCATCAGAGGGTGGCTGGCAGATCTTGTGCGACCTGTAGGAATATTTTGGGGACAGAGCACAGAGAGAGCTGGGGGAGCAAGGCCGGAGAGGAGTCGGTTGAAGACAGAAAGACCACCTACCTGCCTGCGGTGAGTGAGTGAAAGGCCATCAGAGATAGCTTCATCGCGGGAGATTCCAATGATTCTGAAAGCTTTGGATTCAACAGCGTGAAGCCGAGCCAGGTGTGAGGCAGGAGCACCAGCCCATAGGGGAGAACAGTATTCCATTGAGCTGCGGATGAAAGCCTTGTATGTGGTGAGGAGCTCAGGTGTGCCTAGGAAGGACTTCGCACGACGGAGGATGCCCAGTCAGCGACTGGCTTTGGAGGCCAGCTTGGAAATGTAGTTTTCCCAAGAAAGATCCTGGCAGATAGTGAGACCCAAAAGCTTGAGCGACAGAACTTCTTGGAGAGGATTGTTGAGAAAGTAGATGGGAGGGTTGTCCAGTCGATCTTTTCGGAGAGACATAGTAAGAGTGTGAGATTTGTCAGGATTGAAAGACATGTTCCACTTGTTTGACCAGTCTGTGATTTTGTCCAGGTCTTCAGAGAGTGAGGAGGCTGCAGACTGCCGATCTGAGGGAAGAGGAATGGAGCGGCAGAGAGTGGAGTCATCAGCAAAGAGATAGAGAGGATTTTCCAGAGAGTCGGAGAGATCATTGATAAAGACCAGAAAAAGCACAGGGCCCAGCACACTGCCTTGGAGAACTCCAGCCTGAACAGGAAGGGGAGATGAGAGAAATCCATTCAGGGCCACACGTTGACTACGACCAGAGAGTAAGTCCGCAAGCCATGTGTTACATATTTATGTGAATGTATGTGAATTACTATTCAGGTCTTTGCTTATCAATGTGGACTCGATTAAAGGTTGTTGTGATTAAAGGGTCAGGAGCCCTTCTGGGAAAAAGGAGACCGGAAACGGAAGAAGAAAAGACACGAGGTCCTGGAGAAGCGACGATTCTTCTTCTTCCTCGCCGAGCTCGGACGCGAGCGGTATCAATTGAGCAACGTAACAGAATCGGCGTTTAAAAGCCCGTCTGGCGAGAGGAGTTACCGGGACGTGTAACTACCCTTTGACACGTCAAGTCGCCGTGGGTTCGTGCACGGAACCAAGCAGCTGGCGCAGTTTGCCTCACCGTCTACAAGGCCGCGTACGGGTCGCACCTTGGGCCACGCGCGCTGGGCAAGCCGCGTGTTGCTTTGCCTGCTTTGCTGTACCCGCTTTGCTTGGCCAGGAGGTGCGCGCTGCAGCCGTTGTTCCCGGTACGGGACGTGCCCGGTGAAAGCACGTCAGGAAGGGTCCGTTCAACCGCCCACGTGCGGAGATCGAACTACCGGAGTACGGAAACATTGAGAGAGACATTGACCATGGAGGGAGTCGGGAGTGGGGCTCACGTGAGGAATTTATAAGATGGCCATCTTAGAGTTATTATAGATGAGTTTACATCTTTGTACTATTGATTGCTGATTGTGGATGGTTGTTGATTGCTCGGGGAATATATCCTTGATTATGCCGGATCCTTGGTGTAGGGTTTTTTATTGATTGGAATTCATATTGATTGCGTTACGAACGCGCATAACTAATAGATCTTTCTGGCGGAGTTCCTCTCACGGTCCGGGGGGTCACCGAGACCACGTAGTCACCGGGAGGACCACGTAACAGAATTGGGTGCTCGTCCAAATTACGATTTGCGGATTCGCAATTGGGTCTACGTCCGGGATTTAAAATTGTATAACATAATAAAATAATAGTTTTTGTTAATTAAAATTTATTAATTAATTATTAATTGGTAAATTTTTGAGAAATTGTGGTAAAGTCTTGGGTGAAGGTTAACAGGTGTTAACGATAGTCACCATGGCGTTTGTTGCACAGAACTTTGCGGTAACACCTAGTGAGGCACAGTTCCGAGCGTTACTAAAAGCGGCCCTCTTGAAATTGGCCAAACATTTTAACTTGGAGGTCCGAACTAATTTGAGGAAGGCAGAGTTGCAGACCACGGTGATACAATCTATGGTGGGATTAGGAACATGGGACGAGTTAGCCTGGGAGTGGCTACCCGAAAAACCAGAAGACGTTGAGCTCCGGAAACTGGAGTTGCAATTACGGAGCCAGGAACGGATCAAAGAAGAAGAAAGGAAAGCAGAAAAGGAAAGAGCAGAAGAAGAAAGGAACGCAGAAAAGGAAAGAGCAGAAGAAGAAAGGAAAGCAGAAGAGAGGAGAGAAGAGAAACAAGCAGAGGAAAGGAGAGTGGAACGAGAACTCCAGGAAAGGTTAAAAGAAGAAGAATGGAAAGCACAAAAGGAAAGAGCAGAAGAAGAAAGGAAAGCAGAAAAGGAAAGAGCAGAAGAAGAAAGGAAAGCAGAAGAGAGGAGAGAAGAGAAACAAGCAGAGGAAAGGAGAGTGGAACGAGAACTCCAGGAAAGGTTAGCAGAAGAAGAAAGGAAAGCAGAAAAGGAAAGAGCAGAAGAAGAAAGGAAAGCAGAAGAGAGGAGAGAAGAGAAACAAGCAGAGGAAAGGAGAGTGGAACGAGAACTCCAGGAAAGGTTAGAAGGGAGAAAAGCAGAGGAGAGGAGAGCTGCAAGGGACCTCGAAGCAGAGGAGAGCAAAGCGGAAAGGGAATTAAAGGAACGTGACATGGAGCTTCAGCAAGAAATTAAATTCAAGGAGCTGGAGTTAATGAGAGAACGGGGAGAGGTACCACCCTTGCTGACGGGGTCGACACCTAGCCAGAACACCTGGGATGTGGGCAGACATGTGAGGCTGGTTCCACCCTTCAGTGAAAAGGAAGTCGCTAAATTTTTTCCACACTTTGAGAAAGTGGCTGGACATTTAAACTGGCCGGAGGAGGCCTGGACCATACTAGTGCAAAGTGTGCTGGTGGGAAAAGCTCAAGAGATTTATTCGGCGCTACCAGTGGACCAATGTGCAGATTATGAGGTATTGAAGAAGCACATCCTCAAAGCCTATGAGTTGGTTCCGGAAGCTTACCGGCAAAAATTCAGGAATGCAAGGAAGAGGGAGAGTGAGACCCATGTGGAGTTTGCCAGAGTGAAAGAAAATATGTTTGATCGGTGGTGTGAGTCAAAAGGAGTCGGGAACGACTTCGAAGCATTGCGTGACCTGATGCTGGTGGAGGAATTTCAACAGTGTGTCCACGAGGACATCAAAGTGTACCTGCAGGAAAAGAAAGTACCGAAGTTGTGGGACGCAGCCACCCTGGCAGATGATTATGCCTTAACACACCGGATAGGGGTCCAGGAACCCAACTCCTCGCCTAGATCTCCGCAGGGGAGGTGGGGAACAGCAGGTGCGGAGAACGACAATACATGGTGGCGGCCTCGAGAGGATTATGGGGACAACGCGGATACCCCACCTGTTCGAAATCAGAGGGCTGCGGGCCCAAGACAAACTTATTTTTCGGGGGGCCCGAGGCAGACCACGAGTTTTTCCTCCGGGCCTACTTGCGCTTTTTGCAAGAAACCTGGACACTTGATGTCCAGTTGTTACCTCATGAAAAGGGAAGACCCAGAGCGGAGTCCGACTAGTACAACTCCGAATGCGATGGCAAACGTAAGAAATCGCCCACAGAAGAGTTACCAACCATTTATTTATGAGGGGTTGGTCTCACTCAAGGGAGACTTGACTAACCCAAGACCGGTTAGGGTTTTGAGGGACACAGGAGCCCATCAATCCTTAATGCTTGAAGGCATTTTACCATTGTCAAAGAGTACCGCAACTGGTGATAGTGTTCGGTTACAAGGGATCGGTGGCTGTGTTAGTGCCCCACTTCATGTCATCCATTTGGAATCCGATTTGGTGTCAGGACCGGTCACCATCGGTTTACAAGCCACGCTTCCTGTAGAGGGAGTATCTGTGATTATCGGAAATGATTTGGCCGGGGGGCAAATTTAAGGTAACCCGAGGGTTGGTAAAGAGAACAGCAGGGAAAATAACACCATACCGGCTCGGGATGGCGACAAAAGTTCCAAGTTATTTGTAGGGGGACTGAACTTCAACACAGAGGAAGAAGTTCTGACCTCTGTCTTCAACAGATATGGGCCGCTGGTGGAAGTGCGGGTGGTAAAAGTCAGGGAAACGCAACGGTCAAGAGGGTTCGGCTTTGTCACGTTTGCAAGCACAAGAGACGCCAGAGAGGCAGAGAAGAATTGGAATGGTAAGGATTTGGAGGGTCGGACCATAACAGTAGGGAAGGCATTTCGTAGGCGTCGAGAGGTCTACAGAAGAGGACCACTTGGCAGGAGTTTTGGGGTTGGCAGCAGCCGATATTACTATGGAGGCTCCCAGAGTTACGGCACCTCCCGAAAGAATGAATGTCAGAGCACTGGCCGAGAAGGAGACCGCCAGTCAGGTAACGCCTGGGACAAGGGGTCCCACCGTAACTGTAAGGAGTCTGGAGAAGTTGAAGCACTATATACGGGGGAGCCGCCGAGCCGAGGCTCCTACACGGACTAACCGTGAACGCCACGTTCTTAAAGGCGTCCAGGTAGTGAACTTTCCTGCACGGACTAACAGTGAACTCCACGTTCTTAAAGGCGTCCATGAAATGAACTTTCCTCCCCGGACTAACCGTGAACTCCACATTCCTTAAGGCGTCCATGTAGGAATACTCCGCTGGGCCTCCCAAAAAAGTGCTATAGAGAGGTTTAAATTTGGGGGCTTTGGGTCACCACCTCTTAACCGTCATTCAAGAGAAACTAGAAGTGGTTGACGCTTGGTCCAGAGGGAATTAATCTAGGGGATTGTGTGAAATTTTGTTGCTTTATTTTTAAGTGATGACTGTGCCCGGGGGGAACTGATGAGTTGGCGGGGGGGGGGGGGGGGTGAGTTATCTGGTTTGTTTATCCAAGTTGGCCGGCAAAGAAAGTTTTCGCTGGGTTCAAACTTTCTTTCTTGAAGAGGGGGAGTGTTACATATTTATGTGAATGTATGTGAATTACTATTCAGGTCTTTGCTTATCAATGTGGACTCGATTAAAGGTTGTTGTGATTAAAGGGTCAGGAGCCCTTCTGGGAAAAAGGAGAGCGGAAACGGAAGAAGAAAAGACACGAGGTCCTGGAGAAACGACGATTCTTCTTCTTCCTCGCCGAGCTCGGACGTGAGCGGTATCGATTGAGCAACGTAACAGAATCGGCGTTTAAAAGCCCGTCTGGCGAGAGGAGTTACCGGGACGTGTAACTACCCTTTGACACGTCAAGTCGCCGTGGGTTCGTGCACGGAACCAAGCAGCTGGCGCAGTTCGCCTCACCGTCTACAAGGCCGCGTACGGGTCGCACCTTGGGCCGCGCGCGCTGGGCAAGCCGCGTGTTGCTTTGCCTGCTTTGCTGTACCCGCTTTGCTTGGCCAGGAGGTGCGCGCTGCAGCTGTTGTTCCCGGTATGGGACGTGCCCGGTGAAAGCACGTCAGGAAGGGTCCGTTCAACCGCCCACGTGCGGAGATCGAACTACCGGAGTACGGAGACATTGAGAGAGACATTGACCATGGAGGGAGTCAGGAGTGGGGCTCACGTGAGGAATGTATAAGATGGCCATCTTAGAGTTATTATAGATGAGTTTACATCTTTGTACTATTGATTGCTGATTGTGGATGGTTGTTGATTGCTCGGGGAATATATCCTTGATTATTCCGGATCCTTGGTGTGGGGTTTTTTATTGATTGGAATTCATATTGATTGCGTTACGAACGCGCATAACTTATAGATCTTTCTGGCGGAGTTCCTCTCACGGTCCGGGGGGTCACCGAGACCAGGTAGTCACCGGGAGGACCACGTAACACATGCATGGAGATTTCCATGGATACCATAGGAGGAGAGTTTGGTGAGCAGAGCTGGGTGCCAGACCGTATCGAAGGCACGTGATATGTCAAGGGAGACAGCTCTGATTTCCTGTTTGGCATTGAGGACCTCCATCCATTGTTGAGACAGCAGAAGCAGCATGTCCAGAGTAGAGTGACCTGGTCTGAAACCAAATTGATGATCAGAGATCACGCCATTGGAGAAGAGGAAAGATTTCATATCCGAAGCAATGATGGATTCCATGACTTTGCTGATAATTGGGAGCAGGCTGATTGGTCTGTAGTTGCAAGGATCTGTTTTTGCACCTTTTTTGTGTAAAGCGGTAATGTTAGCTGATTTCCAGGATGCTGGCAGATGACCTTGAGCAAAAGATAGGGTGAAAAGAACAGAGAGAGGGTGAGATAGAGCGGCAGAGCAGGATTTTAGGACCCGTGGGCTGATGCCGTCTGGTCCAGTTGCAGAATCAGAGTCGAGGTTTGACAAAAACTCCTCCCCCTCGTCAGGAGAGAAGGACACAGAGTCCAGCAGCAGTTGGGTTCGACTGGGAAAGGTGGGAACAGAGAGAGATGGGTTTGGGACTAAGGATTTTGAGGCAAACACAGAGTTGAGGCATTCGGCTTTGTCACGTGCGATGTCAACTGTGTGGCCATTTGAGGTAAGGGAGGGGATGGAGGGGGAACAAACACCAGAAACGGATTTTGACCAGACGCCACCAGGATTTGGAGGAAGGAGACAGGTTTGAGAGTTCATTCTTGAGTGAGGAGAGATAGTGATTCCTGGCACTCCTGAGGGTAGACACACACTTGTTCCGAGCTTGGTGGAAGGAACTGAGTTTGCCTTCAGTTGGATTAGCCTTCCAAGAGGCAAAGGCAAGTTGTTTCAGGGCAACTGCCTCACCACAAGATTCAGTGTACCATGGACGGGAGGAAGGGTAAGACAACTGAAGGCGAGAGATTTGTGCCAGTGTTAACCTCACCACCAAGGAGTTCAAAACACCTCACCACCACGTAATTCAATGGCCATGTTTGTGCCAAATATCAACTATGTGAGCCTCTCCGTTTAGGAGTCTACCGGTAACATTACACACACACACACACACACACACACACACACACACACACACACACACACACACACACACACACACACACACACACACACACACACACACACACACAAACTGTGTTTTATATTGTTGCGGATATGGCATTTGGCCTCCATATCCGCTTGTAAATATTCCCCTATTTCCCCAATACTCCCCAACTATCCCCAATCCCCCATTCCCTGGTCCCATTGTCTGTAAACAACACTCTGTAGAACCGACCTTCCCCTTTTTCCCCCATTAAATGTCGTGCCCAGGTCCACCGCATCTCACGTAGACAACTTTCGGACATCTTGCTAGTTATTCTTAGTCTATGTCAGTTGAGGACTCGTTTCCATTAATTCTGACTCTTCGTTGCACCAGAATGTGATCGTATGGCACCAGTAGTGAGTTTAGGACCTCCCCATACCTCCTCCCATCTTCCCCATGCAACAACAACAACTACAACAACAACAACAACAACTACAACTACAACTACAACCACAACTACAACAACAACTACCACAACAGCGCGCGGGGAGTGTGCGTCCTCACTCCGGCTCGGTTAGCCGCCATTACCCATGTGCGCCGACGGGGTTACCACGAAGGGGCTGCCTGTCGGCCCCTCATCAAGGGCGGAGCCGGTAACCCTCCGCACCCAATGAGAAGCAACGGGCCGATTCCATCTGGGGCGGAGCTAACGAGCCGAGGGCGTGTCACTCCCCGCCGGATATGCGCAGCGACTTACCGGACGTGAGATGAGATGCGCCTGAACTACGGAGAGCAAAGGACGCCACCCCCAGCGCGACGATACCTCCCCGCATCTTTGGACCGGACCGGGTCGATTCTGTCCTTGAGCCAAGAGTGCACCTTGAGCCACCGACTGCCCGCTTTCCTTGCCATCAATCCCCGTGTGAGTCAGTTTTGTCCTGTTTATCTGTGGTCTGTCGGGAATAAGATAAGTGTGTCTAAGTGCCTATCTTTCTATGCTGTCCCTCTCATTCCTGTAATCTAACCTTCCGCCATATTATAACCTCCTCCGGAGGTCTTGAGAACCGTATCCCTGGTGTCGTGTCATTTTAATCCCAGCCGTTGTGTCCTTTTCCTTCATTGATCTAGCGTAGCGCGGCTCGGCCAAGGTTCGAGTATAATCGGGTAACTTGTGCGGACACGGCGGCCATTCCGCTCGGCCCACCATAACATCAAAGTCGTGTCTGTAACAATTGGTGTCAGGAGTGTCGGATTCGGACCTGGGACTAAATTCATTTAGCCCAAATTTTGGAACACCAAGTGTACCATTAGGGTAACATTTTGGTGTTGGGAAGTAGAATTCGATCCGGAGCGCGTTTCCCGCGCTCGAAATTATAACGGCGAAATTTGATTGTGTTTTACAAAATATAAAAACCCGAATTTTGAAAGTCGCGCTATGGCAGACCAAGACGGCTGGGTTCCGGTAGTAGGGAGTGAGGCAGAATCGACCCAGGACCCCAGGGAAGAAGTGGGGAAAATGGTGGAGGAGAGTAAAGAAGGTGTGGTTGAGGGGGTATCAGGTGCACAAAATGGCGCTCTCGCGCACGTGGTTACAGCGGCACCAAATTTTGCCGCGCCCGTGACCGTAGTATTGTTGGATTCGAACCTTGTGCTACAAATGGAGGCCCTCATGCTAGAAATGGAAAACAGGATAGGAAACCAAATTGAAGCAATAACGAACAGAATGGGTGACCGCATGCAAAAATGTGGGGAGACCATGGATCGCATGGTGGGCGAAAGGGTCCCAGGGGTGCACGAGGAGGTAACGCGAGTCGAAAAGCGCTGGTTGAGCGAAGCGGAGGAAAGCACGGGTACAATGACGGGGGTAGAAATCGCGACACGGGGTTTGGAAAAGCCGGCGACCGATGAGGTAGAGGGTGTTTTATTAAAGCCAGCGGTCGCCGAGGTTAATAAAGAAAAAGCAGTGCTGGGAATTAAAATTGAAGAGATGACGAAGGTAGCCCGGGAATTGCAGGGAGAAATGGATTATGTACAAAGTCCCTGCTCAAATCATGATGATGTACTCGTTAATCCAAATGGAAGTTTGCAGGTTTTGGTGCAGGGAGGAAGAAGAACCCCGAAGGTGAGACGTGCTGTGTATTGTGCGGGGAGATTTTGTAAGAGGATGTTTAGCGACAAAAGAATTTTCGCGCGCTTGGGATCGAGGAAGCAGCCGGGCGTTGGTGAAGGGTCCCGTGTGAGTGGAAATGGCACGCGTGGGAGGAAAAAGTGTGCGTCGGCGAGTGGGTGTGTTATAAAGTGTGGGAGTGAAACCGAGTGCGAGCGAGAATGCACGTCGGTGTGTACGGGGTGTGACACAGGGAGTGAGAGCAATACGGAGTGCACGCCCATGGTGAGTGTTACGGAGGACGTAACGGAGGAGAGGTGTGGACCAAAGTGTGCGCGAGAGGTGTGGTGTGTAACAGGGAGAGCGTTGGTGGAATGTACGGACGGCGTTGGAACGCCAGGTTTTGTGAGGGTGAAAGGGGTAGCGTATGCTTGTAAGCATGCAAGTAAAGCATCGATGGTAACCAGGTTAGTGGTTAGGGCGACGGATAGCCGATGCGAGCGCTCGGTGCGAGGGGGGGTGCTTTGTTGGGTGCAGGGCCCGGGGCGGATCGATGCTGCGTCGCTTCTCTTCGAAGCGTCGTTGCCGATTCGGGCTTGGCCCCGCCCCGCACGGTCGAGTCCGGGCTTTGTCGGGCGAGGCGACCGGTCCGGTTCAAGGGCGAGTGGGAGGAGGCGGAACGGTGCCCCCTCGTGGGGACGGGGTTCCGACCGGGGGAGATTGAGCCATCGGGCCCGGGACCGCAAGGTGCCGCGCCGAGATGGTGCGTGGAGCCTCGGTCCAACCAAACCACCTCCCTTGAACCGAAAGCCGGACGGATTCAACCTGCAGGCAACCAAACCACCCGAATTCATTGCTCGGCTTTACGAAGCCGAGTTTAATGATGTCATGACGCACCGAGGCTAGGATATAGCGGACTGTGATGATGGTGATCGTGATAGTGATAGTGTTTTGATCCGAAATTTAGAAAAGTGAATAGAATTGGCAGTAAATGGAAAATTTTTGAATTGTTGGATTTGGACGAACAAAATTGATAGTGAGAGACCCCCGATGTGGTGGGATGGCAAATCCACCATCCCTCACAGACGTGGGGCAAAGGAGCTATAGTCTATGGGGTGTATGGCAGTGAAAACTAGCCCGGGTGGGTTAGGATAATTATAGGGATCTAGCGAAGATGACATTAGGTGACGATAAGGTTAGTTAGTGACTGATACCTGTAGTGGGGACGCAGGTAGATTAGTGTGGATTATAATGACGAGGGAGCGCAATAGTTTAAAGGGACGACTGGGAAGCGCAAGTTTCAGAGGGGAGTAGTTAGATGAGATGATGCTGTGTGAGAGCTGGACAGGTGTGTGGAGCAGTGTATGAGTAGTGAGTGTGTGGATCAGCGCGAATGCGCTTGGGGAGAGAAGGGTGCAGGTGGCACCAGGTGTGAGAGCACAGGTGTGCAAGTGCAGGTGTGTGGAATATATGGAGCAGAGAATGAGTGGTGTGGAGAGAGTTGGAGTAAGTGGTACGGAGTGGTGTGCATGGTGCGAAGGTGTGGATGGGGGAAGAGTGGACCCCTTTCACGAGTACCCGGGGCGGGTAGTGTAAGTGTTAGGTAGAGGGTATAGGTAAATTGTGGTTGGATATTGGCATTTGTGGTGCGGTTGCAGAATGGTATTGTGGATGGGTGCATTAGTGTTGTGGAAATGGCTGGGCGTGTAGCCTGTTAGTGTGTGTAGTTGGTTGGGCACTCCACCACTGTGAGGATGTCGGCCAGGTGAGGCCGCAGGTGGGCTGTGGGAGCCGTTAGTGTCAGTGGGGCCCGAGGATCCGGAGGACGGACCCGGGTAGCCCAGTGCCAGAGAGGGCACCGAGTGGGGAGAGCGCCAGAGGGCCTTCCCCAGGTAGTTAGGTTAGGGTAAGGAGCAGGTAAGCTCGGAGGCAACTGCAGTGGTGGAGGTGTGCAGGTGGGTAGACTTGCTGGGGAAGCTACACGTCGCGGCCCAGAAATTGTGCGAGGGCACCGGGAGATGAATCGGGGGAGTGAGACCCCAAATTGAGAGGCACCACAGTTGGTCAATGGGAATTGGTTTTTAGAACCCATAGAGTAAATTGGCCAATGGATTGGCAGGGAAAGACCCCGGGTAGTGTAAAGTGTGTTAATGTCATTTAGAGGATAGTTAGGATTGAAGTCTCCTCGCACCATCTACATGCACTCACCTGAGATGACGTACCTCCACACCATGCCATGTTTTGTTATTTTATTGTGCAGATGTTTGGAATGTGAGAAGCATCATGACGTGGGTGTGACATTGTGTTTTGTTGTTCCATCTCTTCCTCCTTATGAGGATTGATGATGAATTTGGTGATGGCAAATTTTGGATAGAGGGATTGTGGAGACGAATTTGGTATAGGGGAAATATGGGGAAGACGTGACAGTAGTGACGAATTTGTAAATGTGTAGATTTTTGTACATATGGGGTAAGGGTAGGGTAGGTGACAGGGGGGTGACGTACGGTAGGGACGAGCTTTCTCACTTCGCCCTCCGTACGCATTTCGCCTTGCATTGCCTTATTGACATCCTTAACATCCTCCAGAGGTCTTGAGAACCGTATCCCTGGTGTCGTGTCATTTTAATCCCAGCCGTTGTGTCCTTTTCCTTCATTGATCTAGCGTAGCGCGGCTCGGCCAAGGTTCGAGTATAATCGGGTAACTTGTGCGGACACGGCGGCCATTCCGCTCGGCCCACCATAACATCAAAGTCGTGTCTGTAACAATATATATCGATTCATTTTCACAGGATGCTTCGCTGGAGCTTCAATGTCAATAGATTAATGAAGCTTCACCGCTCATTCACGTGACAACGCAGGCCCCCTTCACCAAGCAGAACGCAGTCACCAAACCCACGTGACCATAAGCTGCATGCACAAACACAGGGTAACAAGGCCGAAATAACAGCGTTAGACAGGGGATTGTTCGGTGCCAGTTACTTATACATACGTTTTCTCTGCGGGGGAGGTGGGAGTGGGACTTTAAGTAGCCGCTATGAACAGATGGTTGCTAAGGCAGTTTGGACTGCATATATGTGTGTGTGTGTATATATATATATAGATATGTGTGTGTGTATATATATGTGTGTGTGTGTATATATATGTGTGTGTGTGTGTGTACATATATATATATATAGCGTCGTTACTGAGGAACGGGCTTATTTTAGCTGAGGGTAATGACTACCTGAGTTGCTGTGTTGTCATGATTTACACCAATCATAATACAAACAATTACCTTGCACAAATGTATTTGTTGTGTTTGTGATATCACATTTTTATAGGCAATTTAGGTTGAATGTTTTTTTTTCAAGAAAGAACTCCTCAGCACATACATAGGGGAGGGGTAGGTGCAGACCGGAAGTTTGGGACGATTACACCTCACCACCACGAAATTCAAAACACCTCACCACCAAGTAATTCAAAACACCGCACCACCACATAATTCAAAACACCTCACCACCACGTAATTCAAAACACCTCACCACCAAGTAATTCAAAACACCGCACCACCAAGTAATTCAAAACACATCACCACCACGTAATTCAAAACACCTCACCACCAAGTAATTCAAAACACCGCACCACCAAGTAATTCAAAATACCTCACCACCAAGTAATTCAAAACACATCACCACCACGTAATTCAAAACACCTCACCACCAAGTAATTCAAAACACCTCACCACCAAGTAATTCAAAACACCGCACCACCACGTAATTCAAAATACCTCACCACCAAGTAATTCAAAACACCTCACAACCAAGTAATTCAAAACACCGCACCACCACGTAATTCAAAACACCTCACCACCAAGTAATTCAAAATACCTCACCACCAAGTAATTCAAAACACCTCACCACCAAGTAATTCAAAACACCCCACCACCACGTAATTCAAAACTCCTCACCACCACGTAATTCAAAACACCTCACCACCAAGTAATTCAAAACACCGCACCACCACGTAATTCAAAACACCTCACCACCACGTAATTCAAAACACCTCACCACCAAGTAATTCAAAACACCGCACCACCAAGTAATTCAAAACACCTCACCACCACGTAATTCAAAACACCGCACCACCACGTAATTCAAAACACCTCACCACCACGTAATTCAAAACACCTCACCACCAAGTAATTCAAAACACCTCACCACCAAGTAATTCAAAACACCGCACCACCACGTAATTCAAAACACCTCACCACCACATAATTCAAAACACCTCACCACCAAGTAATTCAAAACACCGCACCACCAAGTAATTCAAAACACCTCACCACCACGTAATTCAAAACACCTCACCACCAAGTAATTCAAAACACCTCACCACCAAGTAATTCAAAACACCGCACCACCACGTAATTCAAAACACCGCACCACCAAGTAATTCAAAATACCTCACCACCAAGTAATTCAAAACACCTCACAACCAAGTAATTCAAAACACCGCACCACCACATAATTCAAAACACCTCACCACCAAGTAATTCAAAATACCTCACCACCAAGTAATTCAAAACACCTCACCACCACGTAATTCAAAACACCTCACCACCAAGTAATTCAAAACACCGCGCCACCACGTAATTCAAAACACCTCACACCACCACGTAATTCAAAAGACCTCACCACCAAGTAATTCAAAACACCTCACCACCAAGTAGTTCAAAACACCTCACCACCACGTAATTCAAAATACCTCACCACCAAGTAATTCAAAACACCTCACCACCACGTAATTCAAAATACCTCACCACCAAGTAATTCAAAATACCTCACCACCAAGTAGTTCAAAACACCTCACCACCACGTAATTCAAAACACCTCACCACCACGTAATTCAAAACACCTCACCACCAAGTAATTCAAAATACCTCACCACCAAGTAGTTCAAAACACCTCACCACCACGTAATTCAAAACACCTCACCAAGTAATTCAAAACACCTCACCACCAAGTAATTCAAAACACTGCACCACCACGTAATTCAAAACACCTCACCACCACGTAATTCAAAATACCTCACCACCAAGTAATTCAAAACACCTCACCACCAAGTAGTTCAAAACACTTCACCACCACGTAATTCAAAATACCTCACCACCAAGTAGTTCAAAACACCTCACCACCACGTAATTCAAAACACCTCACCACCAAGTAATTCAAAACACCTCACCACCAAGTAATTTAAAACACCTCACAGCCATAAAACATGTAATGAAAACACCTCACCACCACGAAATTGAAAACACCTCACAGCCATCAAACACGTAATAAAAACACCTCACCACCACGAAATTAAAAACACCTCACAGCCATCAAACACGTAATAAAAACACCTCACAGCCATCAAACACGTAATAAAAACACCTCACAGCATTAAAACACGTAAAATAAAAATACCTCACCACCACGAAATTAAAAACCCCTCAGCCATAAAACACGTAATAAAAACACCTCACAGCCTTAAAACACAGAATAAAAACACACCACCACCAAATTAAAAACACCTCACAGCCATAAAACACGTAATAAAAACACCTCACAGCCATAAAACACGTAATAAAAACACCTCACAGCCATAAAACACGTAATAAAAACACCTCACAGCCATAAAACACGTAATAAAAACACCTCACAGCCATAAAACACGTAATAAAAACACCTCACAGCCATAAAACACGTAATAAAAACACCTCAGAACCACGAAATTAAAAACACCTCACAGCCACGAAATTAAAAACACCTCACAGCCACGAAATTAAAAAACCTCACAGCCATAAAACATGTAATAAAAACACCTCACAGCCATAAAACACGTAATAAAAACACCTCACCACCACAAAATTAAAAACACCTCACAGCCATTAAACACGTAAAAAAAACTCCACAGCCACGAAATTAAAAACACCTCACCACCACGTCATTTAAAAACACCTCACCACCAAGTAATTCAAAACACCTCATCACCAACTAATTCAAAACACCTCACCACCAAGTAATTCAAAATACCTCACCACCACATAATTCAAAACCACCACAACGTTATTAAAAACACTTCACAACCACAGAAACAAAAGTTTGAGGGAGTCGTTAAGTGACAACACAGACACTGCCCAGATGTGTAGATATAAAGATAAATGACCCGAGTTGCCGGTTTGTCATTGTTTAAACCAATCATAATTCAAACAATTCTTTTGCACAAATGTATTTGTAATATACGTGATATCACCTTTTATAAACAACTAGCTGAGGTACCCTCACGGTCCGGAGGGGAGGAGAGGGTGGGGAGGGGAGAAGAGGGGGGAGGGGGAGAAGAGGAGGGAGGGGGAGGAGGAGAGGAGAGGAGGGAGGGGGAGGAGGAGAGGGGAGGGGGGAGGGGGGGAGGGGGAAGGGGGAGGGGGGGAGGAGAGGGAGGGGGAGGGGGAGGTGAGGGGAGAGGGGGAGGGGGAGGGGTGAGGGGAGGTGAGGAGGGTGGGGAGGGGGGAGGGGAGGCGGGAGGGGTGGGGGGAGGGGAGGGGGGAGGGGGTGAGGGGAGGTGAGGGGGGGAGGTGAGGGGGGAGGGGAAGGGGAAGGGGAGGGGAAGGGGGAGCGGAGGGGAGGGGGGGAGGTGAGGGGTGAGGGGGGAGGGGGAGGGGAGTGGAGGGGGAGAGGGAGGGAAGGGGGAGGGGGAGGGAAGGGGGGGTGGAGGGGGAGGGGGAGGGAGGGGGGAGGGGGAGGGGAGGGGGGAGTGGAGGGGAAGGGGGGATGGGGAGGGAGGGGGGGAGGGGAAGGGAGGAGGGGGGGAGGGGAAGGGAGGGGGGAAGTGGAGGGAGGGGGAGGGGGGAGGGGAGTGGGAGGGGTGAGGGGGAGGGGAGGGGGAGGGGGAGGGGGGAGGGGGGCTTCGCCCAGGTTGAATAAGAATAATACAAATATATGATGAAAAGAACATGTATATTTTAGAGCAATATCACAGTACATTTCCTACATGACGTTTTGTCAATTTTCAATTTCTCAAAACCTCTTGGTGTACAACATTTCTGGTTTTCTTACTGGTGCCAAGACAAAGATTGCTTGGTTTTCCAACCCTCGAGCAGCCCACGTACAGCTGGCCATGGGAAGTACCCGGCATTGCCGGGCGGGGGAAGGGGGGGAGGAGGAAGGGGAGGGGAGGGGAACAGGGGGGGAGGGTGGGGAGGGGAGGGGAGAAGAGGGTGGGGAGGGGAGAAGAGGGTGGGGAGGGGAGAAGAGGGGGGAGGGGAGAAGAGGGGGGGAGGGGAGGAGGAGAGGGGAGAAGAGGAGGGAGGGGGAGGAGGGAGGGGGAGGAGGAGAGGGGAGGGGGGAGGGGAGGGGGAGGGGGGGGAACGGCTAGCTTGGCAAGCGATAGCAGGATTTTTACTTTTATTTTTACCTCAATGAGGGCTATATATATAGTCCGTGCTTGGAGCCTTCAAGTTCAACATAAAGTTTTTTATGAAAAATAATGCATATGTATAACAATCCACCAATGCAAGTTCAGAAATGAATGCAGATCCTTTACTTTGCGATACAAACGCAATTCCCGCCATTTCCACTCACGATCGAGGCCCTCCACAGTGGCCGCGCCTCTTCTTCCTCCTACAACTTCATCTCACTTCTTTCACTCAAAATGTACGAAATTCTGCCGCATGAAATTATGTAGAGGCCTCGTCGGGGGGATATAAGGTTCATAAGGAAGGCGTTGTAACAGAAGAATTAAAATAAAAGTGGAAGAACATGAGGAAATGGGAGCTATTCTGGACCCACAGCCAAACCCGACAAACCATTGCAATACATCCCGAACGTCTAGCGCCACCACAAACCACCATGGAATTGCAGGTGGCGCGGTTTTTTAAAACCATTGATATTAAAATAAAACGTAGCCTATAACCACCAGGATTTTATGCTGATTCCGAATCTGTGTCTAAAACTTTTCTCCGATGTGTAGTTCTTGAGTTATAAGCGGACATCCAGACAGACACACATATACACACACACACAGACACTCCTCCTTTATATATAGAGATTGAAGTTGACAAAAAAAAAAATTGGAAAATTAAAAAAAAAAAATACCCTTAGGACATACCGACGGGAGAGATTTGTGCATACCAGAAGTTTGGTACGATTTCACAAAAGTTTGAGAAAGTAGTTCAGTGACAAGACAACACAGGACAACACAGGACAGGACAGACGCTGCACAGATATATATATATAGTTCGGGAACTGAATGTTTCAGAATCATTAGAATCTCCTGCGATGAAGTTAACTCCGAGGGCCTTTCACTCACTCACCGCAGGCAGGTTGGTGGTCTTTCTGTCTTGTACCGACTCCTCTCCGGCCTTGCTCCCCCAGCTCTCTCTGTGCTCTGTCCCCCCCAATATTCCTTCAGGTCGCACAAGATGTGCAAGGGTGCAACCCTCTTATGGTTAAACTGCCAAAAATCTAGGCTCTCTGCTCACCTTCACTCTTTCATCACCCTTTTATCCCGCCTCTGGAACAAACTCCCCCACTCCCTTCAATCCCACTCCTCCCTCCAGGTCTTTAAAACAGCTGTTCACCACCATCTCTTATCTTCCCCCATCCAAAACCTTGATCTTTTCTACCCCCGCGAATTCACCCCAGAGTCCTTGCAGTGTGCATATGATTTATACCTCTCCCACCTCCCCCCCAAGTCCTCCCGATGTCCCTGCTCTCAAATGTTGTGTTTGTGTCCTTCCCCCTCGCTCCCCATCTTGTCTGCCGCTCCCCTTGTTTTTTGTTTTGTGTGTCGGTTTGACTTTTTGTGTGATTTATGTTAGCTCTTTCACGAGCCTCGATCTTGTATACAAAAAAAAATATATATATATATATATATATATATATATATATATATATATATATATATATATATATATATATATATATATATATATATATACGTGTAGCGGCTACCGCTGGGTTTTCACAATCGCCTTGCACCTATCAAAGACGCGGAGCGATCACCATGCCGGGCTCGTCCAGGACACCCGGGCAGGCCCACGCTCAACTTGCCAGGCCTCGGTCGGGATGCCCGGGCATGCCCGGGCAGGCTCGCCCTCAACTTGCCAGGCCGCAGCCAGGACGCTGGGCCACGTCCCCTCTCGCCTTTCCTGGGCAAACGCTCTGGGATAATATGTATATATATTGCTGCCCGATAAACGGGCTTTTCAGAGTGCCTGAGTGTTTGGTTTGATTAAAGCAACTCGGATGAATTCCAGCTTTTTGTCGTGTCCATTCTTCCGATCGACGTGGGGAGCCCCAGCTCCTTCATTGGTGACCTACCGACATGGACACGGCAGTCGCCCTTAAACTGCCTACCTTCTGGGAGGCTCACGCGGCGGTTTGGTTTGCACAGGCGGATTCCCTGTTCGCCCTGCGAGGCATCACGGCCAACAACACCCGCTTCCACCATGTGGTAGCAGCGCTCGGTTTCGGCCACCGCGGCCCACGCCCTGAGCCTCCTCGAGAGCCCGCCAGCCGCTGACAAATACGGCGCGATTAAGAAGCTTCTCCTCGACGCTTTCGCCCTCCCCATCGGCGGACCGCGCACGGGCGCCTGCTCGACCTGCCCGAGCTCGGCGACACGCGCCCTTCCGAGCGAATGGACTACATGCTTTCACTGCTCGGCGAGCACTCTCCGGCATTCCTGTTCCGGGAGCTGTTCCTCCGTCAGCTGCCTAACCCGGTACGCCTCGCCCTGGCAAGCACGACGATCACAGATCCCCGGGCCCTTGCCAGAGAAGCCGACAAGATCTCCGCCGCAGGTCAGCGCATCGCAGCGGCGACATGGGACCCACCGCCGTCCGACGCAACACCCATGGCGCCCGAGCACCAGGCACGGTCGACGACCGAACTGCCGACGCAATTGGCGGCCGCTACACCAAGCCGACCACCTCCAGCACGACGACCGGGGCCTCCACCTGACCAAGCGTGGTGTTACTATCATGCCAGGTTCGGACAGAAGGCCCGGACATGCCGACCTCCGTGCACCTTCGGCAGGCCGGGAAACGGCCGGGCCGGCGTTCATTACCAGCCATGAGCGCCGGCCACACGGGCAACTTACTGTTCATCACGGATAAAGCGTCCGGACGGCGCTTCCTGTGCGACACCGGCGCCCAACTGAGCGTCATACCCGCCTCTGACCAGGACAGGCAGTCCGCGGTTTGCGGCCCCTCCTTGGTTTGCGGCCAACGGATCGACCATCCGCACCTTCGGGCCCGCGCAACGTCACCCTCTGCTTCGGCAGCCAACGCTTTGCTTGGACGTTTGTAACCGCAAATGTGCCCATGGCTCTGCTAGGCGCCGACTTCCTCTGCGCACACGGACTGCTGGTGGACGTCCAACGGCGTCGTTTAATCAACGCCGAAACCTTCAGCTCCCTGGTATGCACATTGAGCAGCTCCGCGCCGACCGAGCTGGCATGCGCCGTCCCGGCGGCGAACGAGTTTGCTCGCCTGCTCACGGAGTTCCCGGCCCTCACGCGGCCGACGTTTTCGGCCGTCGCAGTACGGCATGGGATCGAGCACCACATACCAACCACAGGCCCGCCGGTCTACGCCAGGGCCCGCCGCCTCGACCGAGCCAAGCTCGCCGTGGCGAAGGCCGAATTCGACGCGTTGGAGCACCTCGGCATCGTGCGGCGCTCCGATAGCGCGTGGGCCTCGCCACTGCACATCGTGCCAAAGCCGGGGGGTGGATGGCGCCCGTGTGGCGACTACCGCCGTCTCAATGACGCTACCACCCCCGACAGGTACCCGATCCCGCATATCCAAGACTTCTCCGCCCGTCTGGCGGGACGGGTCATTTTTTCGAAAATTGATCTCATACGGGGATATCACCAGGTACCTGTCAGGGCGGCCGACGTCCCTAAAACGGCAGTCATCACGCCGTTCGGCTTATTCGAATTCTTGCGGATGCCGTTTGGTCTCAAGAACGCGGCTCAGGCGTTCCAGCGCTTGATGGACTGGCGTGCTGCGTGACCTGCCGTTCCTTTTCGTTTACCTGGACGACATCCTCGTCGCCAGCACTGTCCCGGGCCGAGCACCTCCTCCACCTCCGAACACTGTCTCGGTGCGCCTCAGCGAGCACGGCCTCATCGTCAACCCGGCCAAATGCCACTTCGGCACGACGGCCGTTGATTTTTTGGGCCACCACATCACCAAGAACGGGGCTGTGCCACTGCCAACCAAGGTCGAGGCCATCACCACGTTCCCGCGTCCCCGCACCATAAAGGCCCTGCAGGAATTCCTGGGAATGGTGAATTTTTATCACCGTTTCGTGCCCCGCGCTGCTCAACTCATGCGGCCCCTCTACGAAGCCCTTCGGGGCAAGCCGGCCAAGCACGACATCGCCTGGTCCGCAGCAATGGATGCGGCCTTCCAAAGCTCAAAGCGGGCCCTCGCCGACGCAACACTGCTCGCTCACCCGGTGCTCAACGCTCCCATCGCCCTCACCACGGATGCCTCCGACTACGCGGTGGGCGCCGTACATGAGCAATGGGTGAACGGGGTTTGGCAGCCACTCGTTTTTTTCAGCCGGCTGCTCCGGCCGAACGAGCTCAAATACAGCACATTTGACCGGGAGCTCCTCGGTCTACACCTGGCCGTCCGCCATTTCCGCCACCTCCTGGAGGGCCGACCTTTCACGGCGTTCGTCGACCACAAGCCGTTGGTTTACGCCATGGCCAAGGTCACGAAGCCTGTGGGTCGGCCCGCCAACAGCGCCACCTCTCCGCCGTGTCGGAGTTTACCACGGACATCCGGCACGTCGCCGGCAAAAACAACGCCGTGGCCGACTGTCTTTCCCGGGCCAGCGCGAACGCGGTCTACCTGGGCGTGGACTTTGCGCTTATGGCGGCGGACCAAACCACCGACACCACGGTGCAAGCCCTCCGGGCGGCGGACGCGGGCCTCCGCCTGGCCGACATCCCCTTCGCGGACACTGTCCTGCTCTGCGACGTCTCCCAAGGCCAGCCTCGCCCCATCGTGCCCGTCACCTGGCAACGCCGCATCTTCGCCTCCCTCCACGGCCTTTCCCACCCGGGCCGGAAAGCTTCCCAGAAGCTGGTGTCGGCGCGATTCGTCTGGCACGGCCTTCGTCGGGACGTCCGCGATTGGACCAGCACCTGCACGGCCTGCCAATGGGCCAAGGTCCCACCGACCACACCCAGGCCCCGCTGGCACCTTTCACCATGCCCGAACGACGTTTCGACCACGTCAACGTGGATCTGGTGGGCCCCCTCCCCCCGTCACGGGGGTTCACACACCTGCTCACCATGGTGGACAGGACCACCAGGTGGCCGGAGGCCGTTCCCCTCGTCTCCACCACCACCGCCGACGTGGCGCAGGCTTTCATCGCCACCTGGGTCGCCCACTTCGGCGCACCGGCGGACATCTCATCAGACCGCGGACCACAGTTCACCTCCGAGCTGTGGGGCGCGGTCGCCCGCAACCTGGGGGTCAAGCTCCACCATACTACGGCCTACCACCCCCAAGCAAACGGGTTGTGCGAGCGATTCCACCGCTCCATGAAGGCCGCGCTCATGGCCGGCCTTCAAGACGGCGGTTGGGGCCGACCGGGCTGCCGTGGGTCCTTTTGGGGCCTCCGCACGGCCCCCAAGGAGGACCTCCAGGCATCCACCGCCGAGCTGGTCTATGGCCAGGCGCTACGCGTCCCGGGCAAATTCGTGCCCGACGCTACCAGTCCCTCGTCCGCAGCTCACCAGCGCTCGGACATCCAGGAGGCCGCCCGACGGTTTGCCCCCGTGCCAACATCCCACCACGGTGACCCCCAGTCCTACGTCCCCCCCAGCGGAGTATGTTTTTGTGCGTCACGACGCACATCGGGGGGCCACTCCGGCCGCCGTACGACGGGCCCTTCCGGGTGCTGCGATGGGACGACAAGTCGTTCGTCATCGACATCGGCGGCAGGTCGGACCGGATTGCGGTGGACCGCCTCAAGCCGGCGCACGTGGACGTCGACCACCCACCACGGGTGGCCCTTCCGCCGCGGCGAGGCCGCCCCCCGTCCACGGTGCCCCCCACCACACCGGACCCCCTCCCACGACCCGCCAGGGGTCGCTTCAGCCGGGTCATCAGGACCCCCCTCAAATTGACCCTGCCGGTGCAAGTCGATTCTGGGGGGACGTGTGTAGCGGGCTACCGCTGGTTTTCACAATCGCCTTGCACCTATCAAGGACGCGGAGCGATCACCATGCCGGGCTCGTCCAGGACGCCCGGGCAGGCCCGCGCTCAACTTGCCAGGCCTCGGTCGGGACGCCCGGGCAGGCTCGCCCTCAACTTGCCAGGCCGCAGCCAGGACGCTGGGCCACGCCCCCTCTCGCCTTTCCTGGGCAAACGCTCCGGGATAATATGTATATATATTGCTGCCCGATAAACGGGCTTTTCAGAGTGCCTGAGTGTTTGGTTTGATTAAAGCAACTCGGATGAATTCCAGCTTTTTGTCGCGTCCATTCTTCCGATCGACGTGGGAGGCCCCAGCTCCTTCATACGTGTGTATATATATATATATATATATATATATATATATATATATATAATATATATATATATATATATATATATATATATATATATATATATATATATATATATATATACATACATATATATATATATATATATATACATATATATATATATATATATATACATATATATATATATATATATATATATATACATATATATATATATATATGTATGTATGTATGTATGTATGTATATATATATATATATATAATATATACAGCAATACCCCGGCCTATGTCATTAATTCGTTCCATAAGCCGTGACGTAACTCGGTTTTTGACGTAAACCGGGCGTAATGCCTTAAAAATGCCTTAAAATGAAGACAAACACCGTAAAACTAGAGTAAATAATTGGAGGAGGCTGCGGCTTTGCCCTGAATCTTTGCCGCTCCCCGTCGGGAGTCCCTCCGTTGTTTTCTATCGGTCGGGTCTTCTCCTCGAACGGGGTGACTGGCACGGACGTGTCGACCGTGAGCGGTCTTGTGTGCCGAGTGGCTCCGCGGCCCGCTTCACCATGGCGTGCTTTACCCAACGTGTCCGAGCAGTTTCACCCGGTGGTAGTGTCGTGTCGTCTGACGAATGAACGAGCTCAGGGTTCCGTGAACCCGGCCACCCCGGGGATCGACGCTCGCCTCCTAGTCGTAGACGTGCCCCGTCTTTCCTCGAGCGGCCGAAGTTGCGTGCTTCTTCTTTTTTGGACGATGCGATATATGCAGAAACGACGATTTACAGGCAGGTATTTGCAAATCCATGCACATGTGCACATGCACACGTCAATCGGTTCGTCGACGCCGGATGCCGGCAAGGTGCCCCGGCTCGAGGCATGACACGGTCGTTCGTTTCACATGGGCCATGGGCCCTGGGGCCTGACCTCGTCGCGGACACTGCACACTCTGCACGGTGACGTGACGTGACGTGACGTGACGTGACGTCTGCCGCGGAGTGTCGTCCGAGCCGGCATCGTCATGTTTCGCCGTTGCCACGTTGCGTTGGTTGTTTTACACAGTAAAGGAACCTTTACACATTAAAGGAATAATCACAAAAATAACAGCGAAAAGAAAAGCAAGCACGTGACCGCAGCACAGGACAAAATGCATATGGGGTTGTCTTTGTATTGAATGCTGGTTTTGAACCAGCAGCTATGCGTACGTATACTGTACGTACATTTTAAAATATTTTTAATGTGCTTTTTATTGTATTTTAAATTGTTTTTTAGCTTCTTTTATTGTTAATTTTTATGTACTATTTTATTTATTTTAAATATATTTTTTCCACGTCCTCCTATTATGATGTAGGAGTGACGTAAAGTCGCATATAATGACGTTCGCTGAACTGAAATGTACTCTAGAAGAGTGGCATAAAGTCGGATTTGACGTCGGTCGAGATGGCCCAAAACGGGGTATTGCTGTATATATATATATATATATATATATATATATATATATATATATATATATATATATATATATATATATATATATATATATATATATATACACGTAATAAAAACCTCACCACCAAGGTATTTCTATATATATATATTTATATATATATATATATATATATATATATATATATATACACATACAAACATACTGTATATTTATATAAGTATACACAGTGTTACAGTTTTGGAAATGCACCCCCAGGAGAGCATTAATGAACACTTAGGACTCCCCAGACAGTTATTCTTTAGTTTATGTGGTTTACCTTTGCACATTGTCCCAGGATTTGGTAGAGGGGGGTACAGGCAAATGTGTTGTGAGTTTAGTTTGTGTATTCCCAGTGTGATGTTTGCCCTTTTTAATCCTTTTTAATCTCCTCAATCCACCAATAATACACTTCACCAAACTTCAATTCAACAACCCCTCTTTCACCCCAATGCTGTTTCCTTCAACCACGTGGTTGGTATTGTTGTGGATCTCAGCGCCGGCCTTCTCCCCTTACCAAGGGGGCATTAGTCCCCTTGTCTTTGACTGGCCGACGGGACCCGGGACCTATGACGTCCTTCCCGGACAGCGTGAAATAGGGTATTAGGACTAGAATCGCTATTACCTAATTACTCACGCTGCCCTTAAACGAGGAAATAAGCCCCGCACGAATCACGGGTGTTGAGACGCCGAGTGGTGCGTACACGCGATCCGTGCCGTTTAGTTGGTGAACCCGGTTCTAGCGATCTTATTCGTGCCACGCTTAGTCAATGGATAAATCACAAAAGCAGTCGAATTGGAAAAAGGTATAACAGGTTTTATTTACACTATTCACAATGGTTCAGAGCAAAAGGGGACACAGTGCAGCCTTAAAACAGTCTTAACTTACTACCCAGGACAAACGGGCCCATCACACACACACTCACACGGGGCTTGTAGCTGTGGGATGATGGTCCGCATCCAAGGATGGCTCTCGTGCAGCTCCCTCCGGTCTCCGGCTCGTCCCGTGCAGATGGTAAGTAGAGAGGCAGGAGCTCTCCGCGTGTCATTTGGCGCACAAGGGTTAATACGGGGCGAACGGTAGGGTGTGGGCTCTGGCGGTTAATCACTCGCAGGTTATTACTGCGTCTACTCGCGTGGCTGAAGTAAGCGCGACTTGCCACCGGCGCGTCTGGCTGCCTTTCCTCCGGCGCGTACGTTATACTGTGGCGAGTTACAGTTCAATGCCTCCAAAGCGAGTGATGCGAGTCAAGTTCTCTCCACACAAGTCTTTTCACCAATGCCGTGTGCACGCAATTCCTCCAGCGCTAGTCCTTCTCACTGCGAGTCCTCAAACTTCTGTGCAGTCCTCAAAGTTCTGCTGGTAAGTCCCCCGGTAGCAAGTCCTTTTCTCTGCGAGACCTCCAAACCCTCTCCCAACGAGTCCTCTCATGCCATGCCGCTAGAGCCCTGGTTGGCTGGTGGCTCTTACCCTCATCGCCCCTGACGCTCCGCCTTGATGCTGCCCCACCCCGACCCCGCGCTCCTCCTTCTTAGGCCTACCTCGTGTTACTCGACTAGTGAGTGAGCAAAGGGCAGCAAATGCTGCGGGCAGCCAAAGCATAACAAATGCTGCGGGCAGCCAAAGCGCAACAAACTGAGTGGGTCAGCCAAATGGGGTGCGGGATAAATTATGCCCATTGAGGTGGAATTGGAAGGTGGACGCAAAAATGAACGGGACCTAAACTCATGTCTTTACACAACGCAGATATTACTAGGGGAAATGGCCTCTACTTACACATACTATGACATAACTAATACGACAAGGTGGCCTACATGTTGCTCGTAGACTAACTATGGGGGGCAACCCTTTAACCTTCAATGATCAATATATGCAAATCTCAAAACCATAGCAGTATATTGTCGTCCTTCAGTCCCTTTGTATATTCGTTCTCTGCACTCAGTTATTCATTCTTATTCCATCCGTCTGTTTACTCGTCCATCCATCCCATGCTTAACAACCTCTGTCAGAACCAGGTGAACGAGTTCCTCACCAACAACAACAACAACAACAACAACAACAACATGCATTTTAAGGCCATTTTCCCAGCGAGAGTGGGGGTTAGCCTTGCGGTCCACATGACAATCTTCTCCATTTTGCCCTATTTTCTGCATCTCTCCTTGTTAACCCCCTTGCCCGCATTTCTTCTTCCACCATATTTAGCCAAGTCTTTCTCGGTCTTCCCTGTCCTCTACTTCCTTCTACAGTCATTTCCATCACTCTTCTTAACCAGTCACTTTCATCCTTCCTCAACACATTGTTACGGATTCCGGATTTATGTGAATTACTATTCAGGTCATTGCTTATTAATGTTTATTCTATTAAAGGTTGTTGTGGTTAAATGGTTAGAAGCGCTCCTGATAACAGGAGACCGGAAACGGGATGGTGAACCGGAAGAAGAAAAAAGACAAGGTCGGGAGAGAAGCGGCCATCTTGATCCTCGACCAGCTCCGACGCGAGCCGAATCGATCTTTATCTGCTTTGTAACGCTGCGTTTGAAAAGCCCGTCTGGCGAGAGGAGTTACCTGCACGGGGTGATTGCCTGTTACGTGGCAGGTTGCCGTGGGTTCCTGGAAGGAACCAAGCGTCCGGCACTGTTCGCCTCGACGCCTACGAGGGCGTGTAGGGGTCGCACCTTGGACCTCGCGCGCTTTGCGAGCCATTCACAGCCCAGAGGCCGCAATCACGGGCTCCGACCCCGGTGGCGTCCCGAGGAGGTGTCCGCTGCAGCCACCATTCCCGGTGCGGGGCGTGCACGTTTGGAGCACGTCAGCCAGCGGTCCGTTCAACCGCCCGTGTGCGGAGAAGTCGACCTTCACCTTGGTCGGGAGGGGCCCAGAGACATTGTGAGGGACAGTGACTATTGAGGGTGCCGTAAGTGGGGTCAAAGGGGGAAATATATGAGATGGCCATCTTAGTAATATTGTTGATTGATTGTTGATGGTTGTTGATGGTTGTTGATTGATTGGGAATATATTATTGATTAATCCGGATCCTTGGTGTGGGGTTTCTTATTGACTGGAATTCATATTGAATGCGTTACGAAAGCGTATAAATCATATATCTTTCTGGCGGGGTTCCTCTCACGGTCCGGGGGGTCACCGAGACCAGGTGGTCACCGGGAGGACCACGTAACAGAATTGGGGGCTCGTACAATTGAATTCCGGGATATAAAATTGTATAAAATAAGAAAATAATATTTTTATTAATTAAAATTAATTAATTAATTATTAATTGGTAAATTTTTGGGAAATTGTGATAAAGTCTTGGGTGAAGGTTAACAGGTGTTAACGATAGTCACCATGGCGTTTGTGGCACAGAACTTTGCGGTAACCCCGAGTGAGGCACAGTTCTGAGCGTTACTAAAATCGGACCTCTTGAAATTGGCCAAACATTTTAACTTGGAGGTCCGAACTAATTTGAGGAAGGCAGAGTTGCAGACCGCGGTGATACAATCTATGGTGGGATTAGGAACATGGGACGAGTTAGCCTGGGAGTGGCTACCCGAAGAACCAGAAGACGTGGAGCTCCGGAAACTGGAGTTGCAATTACGGAGCCAGGAACGGATCAAAGAAGAAGAAAGGAAAGCAGAAAAGGAAAGATCAGAAGAGGAAAGGAAAGCAGAAGAGAGGAGAGAAGAGAAACAAGCAGAAGAAAGGAGAGTGGAACGAGAACTCCAGGAAAGGTTAGAAAGGTTGAAAACAGAGGAAAGGAAAGCAGAAGAGAGGAGAGAAGAGAAACAAGCAGAGGAAAGGCGAGTGGAACGAGAACTCCAGGAAAGGTTAGAAGGGAGAAAAGCAGAGGAGAGGAGAGCTGCAAGGGAACTCGAAGTAGAGGAGAGAAAAGCCGAAAGGGAATTAAAGGAACGTGACATGGCGCTTCAGCAAGAAATTAAATTCAAGGAGCTGGAGTTAATGAGAGAATGGGGAGAGGTACCACCCTTGCTGACTGGGCCGACACCTAGCCAGAACACCTGGGTAGTGGGCAGACATGTGAGGCTGGTTCCACCCTTCAGTGAAAAGGAAGTCGCTAAATTTTTTCCACACTTTGAGAAAGTGGCTCGACAGTTAAACTGGCCGGAGGAGGCCTGGACCATCCTAGTGCAAAGTGTGCTGGTGGGTAAAGCTCAAGATATTTATTCGGCGCTACCAATGGACCAATGTGCAGATTATGAGATATTGAATAAGCACATTCCCAAAGCCTATGAGTTGGTTCCTGAAGCTTACCGGCAAAAATTCAGGAATGCCAGGAAGAGGGAGAGTGAGACCCATGTGGAGTTTGCCAGAGTGAAAGAAAATATGTTTGATCGGTGGTGTGAGTCAAAAGGAGTCGGGAAAGACTTCGAAGCATTGCGTGACTTGACCCTGGTGGAGGAATTTCAACAGTGTGTCCACGAGGACATCAAAGTGTACCTGCAGGAAAAGAAAGTACCAAAGTTGTGGGACGCAGCCACCATGGCAGATGATTATGCCTTAACACACCGGATAGGGGTCCACAAACCTAACTCCTTGCCTAGACTTTAGCAGGGGAGTTATGGAACACCCGGTGCGGAGAACGACAATACATGGCGGCGGCCTTGAGAGGATTATGGGGACAACTCTGATACCCCAACTGTTCGAAATCAGGGGGCTACGGGCCCAAGACAAACTTATTTCCCGGGGGGGCCGAGGCAGACCACGAGTTTTCCTCCGGGCCTACTTGCGCCTTTTGCAAAAAACCTGGACACTTGATGTCCAGTTGTTACCTCATGAAAAGGGACAACCCAGAGCGGAATCCGACTAGTACAACTCCGAATGCGATGGCAAACGTAAGAAATCGCCCACAGAAGAGTTACCAACCATTTATTTATGAGGGGTTTGTCTCACTAGAGGGAGACTTGACTAACCCAAGACCTTTTAGGGTATTGAGGAACACAGGAGCCCATCAATCCTTAATGCTTGAAGGCATTTTGCCATTGTCAAAGAGTACAGCAACTGGTGATAGTGTTCGGTTACAAGGGATCGGTGGCTGTGTTAGTGCCCCACTTCATGTCATCCATTTGGAATCCGATTTGGTGTCAGGACCGGTCAATGTCGGTTTACAAGCTACGCTTCCTGTAGAGGGAGTATCTGTGGTTTTCGGGAATGATTTGGCCGGGGATCAAGTTTATGGTAACCCGAGGGTTGGTAAAGAGCCCAGCAGGGAAAATAACACCACACCAGCTCGGGAGGGCGACAAAAGTACCAAGTTATTTGTGGGGGGACTGAACTTCAAAACAGAGGAAGAAGTTCTGACCTCTGTCTTCAACAGATATGGGCCGCTGGTGGAAGTGCGGTTGGTAAAAGACAGGGAAACGCAACAGTCAAGAGGGTTCGGCTTTGTCACGTTTGCAAGCACAAAAGACGCCAGAGAGGCAGAGAAGAATTGGAATGGTAAGGATTTGGAGGGTCGGACCATAACAGTAGGGAGGGCATTTCGTAGGCGTCGAGAGGTCTACAGAAGAGGACAACTTGGCGGTAGTTTTGGTGTTGGCAGCAGCCGATATTACTATGGAGGCTCCCAGAGTTACGGCATCCCCCGAAAGAATGATTGTCAGAGCACTGGCCGAGACGGAGACCGCCAGTCAGGTGACTACTGGGTCAAGTGGTCCCACCGTAACTGTTAGGAGTCCGGAGAAGTTGAAGCACTATATACGGCGAAGCCGCCGAGCCTGGGCTCCTACACGGACTAACCGTGAATGCCACATTCTTAAAGGCGTCGAGGTAGTGAACTTTCCTGCACGGACTAACCGTGAACTCCACGTTCTGAAAGGCGTCCATGTAATGAACTTTCCTCCCTGGACTAACTGTGAACTCAACATTCCTTAAGGCGTCCATGTAGTGTATACTCAGCTTGGCCTCCCGAAAAAGTGCTATCGAGTTGTTTAACTTTGGGGTTTTGGTCACCACCCCTTTACCGGCATTCAAGAGAAACTAGAAGTGTTGACGCTTGGTCCAGAGTGAATTACCTTTGGAATCTCTGGGGGTTTTGTGAAATTTTGTTGCTTTGTTTTTTGAGATGTGATAATTGTGCCCGGGGGAACTGATAATTTGGGGTGTGAGTTACCTTGTTTGTTTATCAAAGTTGGCCTGCAAAGAAAGTTTTCGCTGGGTTCAAACTTTCTTTCTTGAAGGGGGGGAGTGTTACGGATTCCGGATTTATGTGAATTACTATTCAGGTCATTGCTTATTAATGTTTATTCTATTAAAGGTTGTTGTGGTTAAATGGTTAGAAGCGCTCCTGATAACAGGAGACCGGAAACGGGATGGTGAACCGGAAGAAGAAAAAAGACAAGGTCGGGAGAGAAGCGGCCATCTTGATCCTCGACCAGCTCCGACGCGAGCCGAATCGATCATTATCTGCTTTGGAACGCTGCGTTTGAAAAGCCCGTCTGGCGAGAGGAGTTACCTGCGTGGGGTGATTGCCTGTTACGTGTCAGGTTGCCGTGGGTTCCTGGAAGGAACCAAGCATCTGGCACTGTTCGCCTCGACGCCTACGAGGGCGTGTACGGGTTGCACCTTGGGCCTCGCGCGCTTTGCGAGCCGTTCACAGCCCAGAGGCTGCGATCACGGGCTCCGACCCCGGTGGCGTCCCGAGGAGGTGTCCGCTGCAGCCACCATTCCCGGTACGGGACGTGCACGTTTGGAGCACGTCAGCCAGGGGTCCGTTCAACCGCCCGTGTGCGGAGAAGTCGACCTTCACCTTGGTCGGGAGGGGCCCAGAGACATTGTGAGGGACAGTGACTATTGAGGGTGCCGTGAGTGGGGTCAAAGGGGGAAATATATGAGATGGCCATCTTAGTAATATTGTTGATTGATTGTTGATGGTTGTTGATTGATTGGGAATATATTATTGATTAATCCGGATCCTTGGTGTGGGGTTTCTTATTGACTGGAATTCATATTGATTGCGTTACGAAAGCGTATAAATCATATATCTTTCTGGCGGGGTTCCTCTCACGGTCCGGTGGGTCACCGAGACCAGGTAGTCAACGGGAGGACCACGTAACAACATGACCAAACCATCTCAACCTGTTCCTCTTCACCGCATCAATCACAGGCTCTATTCCCATCATCTTTCGCAATTCATCATTTGTCTTCCTCTCTCTCTCAACGATACTCCGCACGTCCACTGAACCATTCGCATTTCCACCCTTTCCAGCATTCGTTGCTGCTCTACGTTCATTTCCCATGTCTCGCTCCCATAAATCATAACATTTCTCACACATGCAGCATACACCTTTCCCTTCAGCTTCAACGACACTCCCCTCATCAGCACGCCACTCAGTTCCCGAAACTTCTTCCATGCACATCTCACTCTAGCAACCGTTGCTGAGTCTGATCCACCTTCTCCATTCAGCATGTCTCCGAGGTAGCAAAATGTTTTCACACCTTCCAGCTTCACGCCGTCTCCAAGATCCAACTCAACATTTCCTCCATCTGCAGCTCCCTCTGTGCACACCTTACATTTGAATGTAGCTGCCACACTGGTTAATGACCCTCTCAGACCACTACATTTTTGATGAACCCACTCAGCGCACATTGTACATTGAATGGAGCTCACTCCGACACCCTTCCTGCACACAGCACATGGCCACTTCCCAGTTCTTTCCACTTCACCACATGCTTTACCACTTGCATTCACCTTCGTCTTTCCTATATTCACCTTCAGACCTTTTGTCTCCATACATTCCTTCCACTTGTTCATCTTTTCCTTCAGTCCATCCATACTTCAGTCCACAATCAACACCAGATCATCTGCATACAACAACTCCCACGGTAAACCCTCCTTTACGTTCTGAGCCAGCACCTCCATCACAGCTACAAATCACACCTCTCTTTCGCTATCTGCTTTGCAATCCTGAATACCGCTCTCTGACCCTCTTCCGAATCCAAGCATTCTCCGAACATTTTCCTACATGCCTCCTGCGCCTTTGCTACCTCTTTCTTGGCTGCCTTATAACTTTCATGCTCTGCCTTTTCTGCTCCCGTACCCTTCGCCTTCTGCCACTCCTTGTACTTCTTCCTCTTCTCGTCAATCCTCCTTCCAACTTCATCAACCCACCACCATGTTTCTGAGTGCCTCTGTGGTCCTTTTGTCCATCCACATACCTCACCAACGGCTCCCAACAGACCATCTTTCATTGACATCCAACCACGTTCAAGCTCAACCACATCATCCTCTACCCTACTCAGCCCTTACTGTCACCTCTTTCAACCTCCACACCTTCATTCTCGGTTGGTACTTCACCCGCCGAGCTCTCCTCGCATCTTTCACCCTTATGTCGCAGACAACCAAGTGGTGCTATGAAACGGCCTCCTCCCCCGGGATCACCTTTGTGTCCCGGAGGTGCCCTCTATCTCGCCTACGCACCATCAGGTCGTCAATGGTTGTCGTCGACCCACCTGACGTGTATGTAACAAGCTTATTATCCTCTTTCTGGAACTGAGTATTACAAATAAACAAATCAGCTCCATCAGCAAACTCCAAAATCCTTTCAACTTCTCCATTTCTCACACCATATCCGTAACCCCCATGAACTGCCTCAAAACCGTCCATACTCCTTCCCACATGTCCATTTAGGTCTCCTCCTACCACAACAACTTCCTCATCTTTCACGTTTCTGATAAGCTTCTCTATCGCACACCAGAACTTGTCCTTCTCTTCATCGCTCCGACCAACCTGCGGAGCATATCTCGAGATGACGTTCACCAAGAGCTTTCCAATCATAATTTTCACCATCATCAACCTATCACTCACTCGAGTCACACTCACCACACTGTCTACAAACTCCTCAGAAAACAGGACACCAACACCATTCATGCCCTCCGGGCACCCTTGCCACACAAACTTGTATTTCTGTCCCTGCCTCCCCTTCACCATTCTCACACCACCTCCCTTCCATCTCGTCTCCTGCACACAACATATGTCCACTCTTCCTCTGACCAACACCTCCACCACCTCTCCTGATATCCCCGTCATCGTTCCTACATTCCATGTCCCAAACCTCAGAAACCGACCTCCACTTCGGGCTGTACCCTGCCCAGATGTAGTTGTAATTGTCATGGTTCTCTTTTTGAGGCAATGTTTTTATGGCCGGATGCCCTTCCTGTCGCCAACCCCCTTCGTCGCCTCTTACGACACGCAGGGATACGGTGTACCTATTCTAACCAGGGTACACACCGATTTTTAGAAATACGATATCAAAACTAAACCCAATACATCTCCTAATTATACAAGTTGAACTAATATTTAGATGTGCTGAGGGAAAATCTGTTCATCATACATGTCTCAATTTATAGTTCAGACACCAGTCCTTGAATCAATTTAAAATTCACAAAGTACTTGTAAATCTAATCCCTTTATATTGATGTTCACAATCACATTGTTACTTTTTCTTACAATCTTTACAATACCAGGTGCCTTTTGGAACAGTTATTCTCTTCGGTCGAATGCATGCTAGATGGATCCACTTGTATCGACAGTTCACTCCATCGCATCCGACAAGCACAGTGTCACCCTCCCATCTCTGCTGACAGTAGCAGTTTTTCTGCTGGAGGGGCTGCATTTTCTTTGTCGCCATGTTCAATAGATCTGGTAACAAGTTCTGGCACAACATGGCGACACCAAAATGTCTCCAGTTTTGGCATAATCGAGTCCAAGTACTCGACATCCTTGGCCACTGGGATGATGATCCGTGAGACACCGTGACATGGTGACACCTCACCTCACCGTGAGACAATTAATTAATGAATCCTCCAGACTGGTCAAACTACCTTCCAAGATTTTCCTTCCTTGCATTCCACATTCGTCACATGGGAAACGCTTCTCAAACACGTCAAGTGCAAGGATGAATGCCAGGCCATTCGACATTTGTGTGAGAGGGAGGGAATGGGGTTCTCCGCACTGCTGGGCGTGCAAGGGGCGGGGCGAGGACGCCCTTACCCATCAGGCGTAGGGACCCAGGGATTTACCAAAGAATCATTGCTGCACCTGCCCCCATCAGATGCACACCAATAGGGTTGTTCCCTCAAAGCCACACCCAGCGTGTTACGTACAAAGGATAGGACTCTGCCTGGTTTGTGGCTGTTGTCAGTTCACCAGGGGTGCAAATACATCTCATAAGAGGGAAAAACGTATTAGGGGAAAGACTACTCTTCTGTTCCTTTTGCTTGTAACTACGTGCTTTGATGATTGCCTGCCTGTATAGTGTATAAATAAAGACCACTGTTGCTTGCTCATATAGTCACGTGAAAAAGTAAGTACACCCCATGTAAAGTTTTGACTTTTTCAACATATTTCAACATACAGCTATTTGATCTTCATTTCAACAATATTGATAGATAAAGGTGATATAATATAACAAATATCATGAAACATTTACATTTTGTAGTCCATTGTATAATTTAAATAAACATAAATGCAAATTTTGCATGTGGAAAAAGCAAGTACACCCCTACATTTATCACTACTTCAAATACCTAAAATTAGAATCAGGTGCACCAGCTCAGGTGCAAATGATGAGAACATCGTTAGAGAGGATCTTGGAGGAACCTTTCTTATTTAAACCTCAGACATTTAGTTTGGTTTGCTCTTTGTTGTTGGTGTGTGGCGTTACCATGCGTAGATCAAAAGAGCTCTGAGGCCTTCAGAAAGAAGGTTATAGATGCCTACGAGTCTGGGAAGGGATTTAAAAAGATCTCCAAACAATTTGAAATCAATCATTCGACTGTCCGGAAGATCATCTACAAGTGGAGAAGATTCTAAACAACTGCCAACTTGTTCAGGCCAGGCCGCCCCAGCAAGTTCAGCCCGAGAGCAGACCGCAAGATGCTGAAAGATGTCTCTAAGACCCCAGAATGTCATCACAGGACCTACAGGTAGCTCTTGCCACTGTTGATGTCAAAGTGCACGAGTCTACCAGTAGAAAGAGGCTGCACAAATTTGATCTACATGGGAGGTGTGCCAGGAGGAAACCTTTGCTGTCCAGAAAGAACATCAGGGCAAGACTAAAGTTTGCCAATGAACACCTAGGCAAAGACCAGCACTTCTGGAACAATGTGCTCTGGACAGATGAGTCAAAGGTAGAGCTATTTGGCCACAGTACCAGAAGACATGTTTGGCGAAAACCAAAGACAGCATTTGACCACAAGAACCTGATAACAACTGTAAAGCATGGTGGTGGAAATATTATGGTTTGGGGCAGCTTTGCTGCATCAGGGCCTGGGCAGCTCACCATCATAGAATCCACTATGAATTCTTCATTGTACCAGAGGGTGCTTGAGGATAATGTGAGGCCATCTGTCGGAGAAGTTGAAGCTCAACCGAAGGTGGACCTTGCAACATGACAATGACCCTAAACATACCAGTAAATCCACCAAGGAATGGCTGAAAAGAAAGAAATGGAGGGTTCTGGAATGGCCAAGTCAAAGCCCAGATCTAAATCCCATCGAGATGTTGTGGGGGGATTTGAAACGAGCTGTGCATGCAAGAAACCCCTCAAACATCGCACAGCTGAAAGAATTCTGCATGGAGGAGTGGGCAAAAATTTCTCCCAGTCGATGTCAGAGACTGGTAGACAGTTATAAGAAATGCCTACTTGAGGTTGTTTCTGCCAAAGGGCGCAATACATCCTATTAGAGCCAAGGGTGTACTACTTTTTCCACATGCGAAATTTGCATTTATGTTTATTTAAATTATACAATGGACTACAAAATGTAAATGTTTCATGATTTTTAAAATATTATATCACCGTTATCAATCAATATTGTTTAAATGAAGATCAAATAGCTGTATGTTGAAATATGTTGAAAAAGTCAAAACTTTACATGTGGTGTACTTACTTTTTCACCTGACTGTAAATATGTGCTTCATGATTGGTCGCTTGTATTTGTGTACATAAATAATTGTTATCTTTCAAATCTGCCTTGTTTGTGTCCCATATTTCATTGAGCTGGCATTGCATGTATGTAGTGGGGAAGTTTTTGCCGCACTGTTGCACTTCGGTATTGCTAAGTCAATACCACACCCATGGTTCCGCTCGGCCGTAATAAGTGCTCGGATGTGTATTGAGGGCATGGACCTTGCTTGAGGTCATTAAGTCACCAACAGGTAATACGACATAAAAAGGCAAGAAGACGTTGTTGGATAGAAATGTCCCAACCGGCATCTGCGGTTGCGTAACAAACAGTCAGGCCGCAGAGTTATACGTGGCTTGGTGGCCTCAGGGTTGGGAGTGGGGGTGGGTCCGAGTATGCACCTCATGAACAGATGTGGGCATATATAGCATATTTCCTGCTTTTACACTCGCAGAAGCTTCTACCCTGCTTCTACACTCGCGGCCCCTCTGCTTCATATATTCACGGTTTTTCACGGGCACAAAAAAACCCCCCCAATTGCCACGTACATGACAATTCTTAAACCATCTTCCCACCAGCCATGTATAAAGACAAAGCAGCTCCAACCAACTAACCCCAACCTCCCCACCCCCCTCCCCCACCAGGCATCAGCCATTGCATTAAATCTGACTTTTTTCACCTTATTTACACATCATAATCCACACCTTCCAAGTGAAAAAACAAATTCTACAAATTTCAGAAAATTAATTAAAAATACAAAACGAGAATATCTTGGTTGGATAAGTGTCCACCGCCCTTAGAATAGCAATTGTAAATTACCTCAGGTGTAACCAATCACCTTCAAAATCACACACCAAAGTAATATTGTCCTCCACCTGTGTTAAATTGTCATGATTCTGATTATTTCAGAATAAAATCAGCTCTTCCTGTATGTTCCCTCTGCTGAGTAGTGCATTTTACAGCAAAGCCTGAAGCATGAGCACCAAGGGGCATTCAAAAGACCTCTGGGATAAAGTTGTGGAAATGCACAGATCATGGCATTGGTATAAAATATTTCAAAGGCCTTGAATATCCCTTGGAGCACAGTCAAGACAATCATTAAAAAGTGGATGGCGTCGTCCCACAAAGACCCTGCCTAGATCAGGCCATCCCTCCAAACTGGATGACCAAGCAAGAAGGAGACTGATCAGGGAGACCAACAAAAGGCCAATGACAACTTTGAAAGAGTTATAGGCCTATATGGCAAAGACTGGTCACTGTGTGCATGTGACAACATCCCAAGCACTCCACAAGTCTGGCCTGTATGGTAAGGTGGCAAGAAGGAAGCCATTGCCTAAAAACGCCCACCTTGACTCCCGTTTGAATATAATATGAATGAATGATCGGTTTAAAGCCATTTTCCCCGCTAGAGCAGGGGTTAGCCTTGCGGGCCCCATGACAATCATGGTTCCCTGTTTGAGGCAGTTTTTATGGCCAGATGCCCTTCCTGACGCCAACCCTTGGTCGCCTCTTACGATGCGCAGGGATACGGTGTACCTATTCTAAATTGGGGTACACACCGTGATCATTCATCCCAGCAAGTTGGTACTCAATTTGCCGACCTCGGATGGATGACAGGCTGAGTCAACCCCCCTGGCGTTAATTCAGTGATCGACTCCCGTTGACTCCCGTTTGAGGAATATAAAATACCACTCTGGAGATTCTGAAGCCAAAAGACGAAACCAAGATGGAACATTTTGGCCTAAATGCAAAACGTGACGTTTGGCGCAAACCGAACACAGCACATCGCTCAAAAACCCCCATCCCTACTGTGAAGCATGGTGGTGGCAGCATCATGTTATGGGGATGTGTTTCATCAGCCGGGACTGGGGCACTTGTCAGGATAGAAAGGAAAAAGGATGGAGCAAAACACAGAAAAATCCTGGAGGAAAACCTACTGCATCTGAAAGAAAGCTGAAATTGGGATGGAAGTTCACATCTGGTACAGTCAGACGTCAACATTCATGGTGGATACGCTCCTGGAAAATGCCGCATAAGTCGGAACCACACATTTTGGGGCATTGTTTCAATGGGGAAAGGGGGATAGGTTCCCAGCGGTTCCTGATTCATGGAAAATCCTGCGAATGTCGAGGAAAAACCTTGTGAATGTCAAGGAAAATCCACGAATGTCAGGCCATTGTTTATGGAGGATGTTATATCGGGTGATGCTGTATTCGGGAGCTGGTAATAGATGTGGTGAACCGTTTTCATTGTGTAACACAACAAAATGTGAAAAAGTCAAGGGGGTTGAATGCTTTCTGAAGGCACTGTATATGGTAGATTGGAAATGGAGACACATTTTCTCAATATGCACTCTATCCCTAAATGTTGAAGCCCTAGGTAATATGGTGATCCAAAAATAATATGGCCATCAGTGGATTGACGATTGACGATTCGATTCTTGACGATTCATCATCTTCCCCTTGGAGATTGCTTTGCGATGGCAGATTTTTAGTTACAGTTTGTGATTACAAACACCAAAACTGAAGATGCTGTCAATTTCATCATTCACACGGTTTGATTCTGCTACGATAATAATCAAAAAGTGTTTTTAAGAATTCTGGAAAATTCATGATGAAAGTTGCTATTGTGAAATAAATTCTCAAAATAATTGCTGAAAAACGTTTACTGCAGGATAACCGTCTTCATGTAAGAAATACTAAATATATTGTAACTTCCAGTCATATTTAATCACTTCATCATGCATTGTATAATAGACTTTGATGCCATTGCAAAAAGGGGCATTATCCTGGCTTCCCCATCTGTTAGCTGTCATTTGTGGACAATAAAGAACCATGCAACGGTACCTTTCAACATAAAAGGTAGAACACAATTCACTTGTAACCTGAACAAATTCTAAATTCTTGCCCACTGCATCAATAGTACTGCCTCAAGAGAGATGAAACCAGCAGAGAAGCAGCTGTCACACATGAATTCGCTAAATAAACACCGAGTATAAACACCCACGTTGTGCAGAGATTACACGTGAAGAGGGAATAGGGCCGGACAGACACAAAAACGAGAAGAATAGATTTGGAGGAAAATTCCTGTTTGGATGTGTAGGAGACATCTGCATGTGGCCAAATCAACGTTGTACCTATTAATACATTACAATACTAGTTTGTGCTTGTGAGAAAAATCATTCCTTGGAATAGGTATCGTAAAAGTTGGTTTCCTTGAAGAATTGCTTCCAAAGTCATTACTATACTAAAATACGCAATTTAGTGTCTGTCTGACCACGATACATTCGGTCGTTATCTATCCAATCTCAACCAAACTTGACAAGATCGAAGGATCACACGATGGAGGATGATGCGACTTCATTTGCCCTCCTCCCAAAGGTGGTTTTCTGCCTTGGACCAAATACATGTTAAAGTTTATATCCATGTTAAGATAGATAATCATGGCGTTTTTTCCAAGGCTGCTTCTCATAACAAAAGTAACAAGAAAGAGCAATCAGAATTTCAGACCCTTGCCAGGACATGTGTGGTTTTGTCCTTTGGGTCCTCAGGGTAATTTGTGTCTTTTGGGTCCTCTGGGTCTTTTATGTCTTGGGGGTATTTTGGGTCTTCAGGGTCCTCAGGGCCTTGGGTCTTTTGGGTCCTCGGGGAGTTTTGGGTCCTTGGGGTCTTCCGGTGTGGTCTTTAAGAATCTTTGGAGTCTTTTGAGTATTTTGTGTCTTTTGGGATCTGTGGTCTCTATGGGTATTTGGGGTCTTTTGGGTCCTCTGCGTCTTTTGAGTCAGGGCAAACAATGGCCTTTATAAAAGGCGTCATGCAATATTTAATGTCGACAAGTAAGTGCCAATAAATTAAACAGCCAGCTTAACATCTCTATCAAAAGGATGGCATAATCTATGATTTAATGCCATATCTGTTTTAAGCATGACGAGTTTGTAATCTGTTAAGCACTACGATGGGTTGTTAGTCTGATCCCTCTGTGTTGAATCAAACCCAGACTATTCAATTTAAAGGTGATTGACAAACAAAACAATAGGTACCCACAAATGAATTGTCACTTGAGAATGGATAATGGAGGAAGATTGAACAAAGGAATGAGCACATTGTTTTCATCATTATTGGGTCGCAGCTGTGATGCCGAAGCATTGTCCCTGCACAATAGGAAGGGAATTCAGAGTTTGTCCGGGGATTAAATAATAACGTTTGCCTGCCCTGCTATAGATGGGTGGATCTTTAACCTCCACCAACAAATGCCAGCAGGAAGGACGTCTATGTCAACATTCATCAGAGGGATGGCACACACATCGATTCAACTTCCTGCCTGTAAAGCACCAGTCTGCCAGTTTTAAAGTTAGCCTGAGAAATGAGCTGCCACAAGACAGCTCAAAGACAAGTAGTTACCTTTTCACAATCTTATCTAACCCATAATGAATGCCATTATATACAAAGCTTCCCTTGAGTGTTTCTCAAAGCCTCTTCACAAATACAAGTTTTATCAAATTATTGTTTGGAAAGGTACTGCATGCTAACTGCCAGAGGAAACTAAGTAAAGCTGAAGTTTTGAGAATTATCCTTCATTGGAGCAAGAGGATTTGAGGGTCCTCTTCGTCCCATGAAAGGTAAACATCAGCTTTAATACGTTGCTTCCCATGGTGGTTAGCTTGCCTTTGTCAACTTCCAGTTCATAAACTTATTGTTTGAATTGTCCGCCAATGCAGACTGACATTAGCCTTGCCCAAGTCTCGTATTCTTCTTTATAAATGCCTGACATTCTGAAATCATAACACTTCAAACACTTTACGCATTTATAAGTGAAGATTTTGCCAAGATTATCTCACTCAATTAGGATTTCAACAAATAAATGTGCCTGTAGAAAAATTCAACAGATGCGTGAATGACTTCAAACTACTATTCTCAGTTATACAAAAAGTGATACCATACCTTGTTGCACCAGTGAGGAGTAAAGTGCCCAAATGGTGGAGGCCAAGCCAGATCCATGGCTGCTAGTTCTGTCTGCTCCTCTATCTGCTCTACTGGGTGGTGGTTGCTGTAGATGGTTCAAGCGGTGCACCATCAACCCAATGAGAAAGACAGTAACGCTTAAGCACGTCCAGAGGCTGGGTTCAAATGGTGAGAGGCATGAGAAGAATTCCGAAGCTATGCTGGGCCTTCTATAGAGTAGTCCAATGCCTCGGTCAAGAACACGTCTCGTGAAATCTACGACTGCCTCTCGCTGAGGTGTGATGGTCACAGCTCCAAGGCCAAGGTCTGCTCGCTGCCACAGGGGTGAGCACAATGCACGAAAAACCAAGAATGGAATAAACATAAGAAGGAGAACCTCTTGGATTCATTGCCTCTATGATATAACACATCGAGATGATCATAATCCCGGAAAAATATGGCTTCATACAAACAATGTAGGATGAAAACTATCAACGTAGTGAAAATTTAAGATTAAGCTCAGTTGCATCTGTTATACAAAACCTAGACAAAATATAATTTCCTGTTCAATGCATTAAACTTTCTTCAACGTTCCTTTCTTTTCCTTTACTTGCCTTGTTCATGACCTCTCCGAGCAAACCACTCCAACTCCCATCAGGAAGAGGATGTCCATATTTATTTTCGGGTGCCTCCTGTATGGAGAACGTAAATCCCAGCTGTGCTCCCAGCAGGCCCAGGACGTCTAGTGAGAAGCCCACAAAGTGCCGCGGCTGTCCAAGCACGTTCTCAGAGGCCATAACGAATGGTGCTTCCTGGACATTTTGCCAAATTTATTGTCAGGATTAGAGACATTTCAGCTCAGTCACAGCAGATAAATAAAGTGATGTCATCACATTACTCAACTTGCCTTTTAGTGGTGCAATAATTCAGGTCGTTTCTTTCACTGACCATTTATTTAAAAAATTCCATTATTTTTCGAAATAATTTTGATTTGAGGCCAACAGCCGTATCTATATAATAATAAATGTCAGTGTGTGTCAGTGGGGATTGTTCTGAGGTCTGTGTCAGTGAGTGTGCATTTGTGTGTGTGTGTGTGTGTGTGTGTGTGTGTGTGTGTGTGTGTGTGTGTGTGTGTGTGTGTGTGTGTGTGTGTGTGTGTGTGTCCTCCATAACTCCAAAACTATGGAACCCAGTGACCCGAAACTTTGCAGGCATATGAAGGGAACTCCAAAGGATTGCACGAATAAAAACTAGGTATTTGGGTAAATGCAAACACCACTTAAATTGAAGATAATTAACAGAGTGCTCATCATGAAAAAACAAAAAAGGCTTACCCTTGGTCAGCCCACTTTCCCCTCGCAGGGAGCTTAAGCTGCCATTTTGTTCTGGGCTTTTTTCAGGACAGGTGGAACAGGCCGCATTTGCTAGATTTAAGTCTATAATTCTGTTTTTACACGAGATCACATTGTTTTACCTTTTTGTGCGGTCTGCTTTCATTGTAGATATATACCTATAAAAAACGCAAAAATCATCCAATGTTGAATCGAACCTAATGATCGAAACTCCTCCATGTTGGTTTTAGCCACATGTTGGCTTGGACACTTCACGAGTTCTCCACTTGAATCCACTTTTAAGGAACTCTATTTAAAGGTAAACCTTTGTGGTTGTTGTTTTGATGTACTTTGGGGCTTGCCTTTTTTGTCCATGCGGTTTCGTATGGAACTTCGTACAGAACCGCAACGGAACTTGGACCAGGCCGCAACCATTTCTGTATGATAAGTACTCTAATTTTTTTTCACTTTCCTCACTTACATCATTGAATGCCAGATCTCCCTCCTTCTCCAATGCAAGTATAAATGTGTTTTCCTGTGTTTTAGTTAAATCTGACAAAAGTTTATAATGTAAAGTGCTGAATAATTTTTTTTCACTTTCCTCACTCATCATCGAATGCCTCATCTCCCTCCTTCTCCAATAGAATTACAAACGTGTCTTCCTGTTAGACTATACGGATTTCTGAGAAATGTGAATGTCAGGTGCATTTTTGGGTAAAAGTTGGGAAACCTACTTATAATTAGGATATGCTGAATTCGACTAACCCGGTTCCCAAGCCGAATTTTGAGTTTTTGACCTTCTAATTAGCATAAACAAAATGGCTGCCAAATTGCCATTTTTGGACAATTTCTTTGAACAACCATTTATATATCATGTATATACGTGCAGCTCTTTTCCTTTAACTTTACAACTTTTACCCCAAAATGCACGTATAAGCTTATACATAACCTTTTTTCATAAATCCGTCGAGTCTATATTATGGTTGGTGACATATTGAAAGAGACAATCAAACTGATATTGAAATTGAACACGATAAAATGGGAAATGGTTTTAATAAGACAATGTTTCATACAACCATTTATTCTAGAATTACGTATACATGGCTATGAAGCACAAACATTCAGGAATGTCACACATGTTGTTTTGCCAAACTACATCAAATTCATACAAGGGGTCTTATCATCACGCTGTTGCTGACAGGCACACATTGATGTGCACCTCAACTCTGAATAGCGACATTTGCAGCGTCGAGTCTTGCATTGCTTCTGGCATGCACAACAAAGCATCTCGAGGCAACTTTCTGGGATTGGACTCAGTGACATCAGAATAGGCTTCGTTTAAGTTACCATCATCACTTGAAGCAATTAATCATGTTGTTTATTTTTCATCAATTTATTTGAATTATGCTAAGTTTTGTTTGATTCAACGTGTGATTTAACGGTTGTTTTGATGTAACATCCCAATGTGTGGTTTCAGTTGGTTCAACGGTTTTGGTTTTGTTTTACGGTTTAAATTTGAATGGCATGAGTTGTTCCAGAATGGCATTGATTGGTGGTTTCGGTGTCCCCACCCCTTTTCCCCTTATATAGGGGAGGGTATAGAGTTGTTTTGCTTTAATCTTGAGAAAGGTCAGTGGATGCACGTTTATCCGTGTTGCTGATCAAAACGTCGAGCAGTTGTTTATTTGCTCATTAAAGGTTGGAGAACTAAAAAAGGATTCATTTGATATATATATATATATATATATATACATACATACATACATATATACATATATATATATATATATAATTATATATATATATATATATATATAGATATATACTACTGTGTTCAAAAAGTATCCGACCTTTATTTTTCGTGCGTAAAAAAAAAGAAGCTAGGGAGGCGTTGATTGGTGCACGTATGTAGGCGATCCTAATGCGCACGCGTGAATTCTTCCCACCTGCAGAAGCCGTCATTCGACGGCAGACCGCCGATGAGTGAGGACATGTAAGTGAGCGCCGTCGGATTTTCGTTTTTGACAAAATGACGGAACAACTTGAACAACGCTACTGCATCAAATTTTGTGTAAAGCTTGGCGATTCCCAAGTGGAAACGATCCGCAAGATTCAACACCATTCATTCCATTATGAAGGAGGATTTGGGCTTCAGGAGAACCTCAGCGAAGTTCGTACCAAAGCTGCTAACGATTGAGCAGAAGCAACTCCGTTTGGAGATCGCACAGGACATGCTGGAGACTGTGAACAGCGATCCCAGCTTCCTCAACACAGTGATCACTGGCGATGAGTCCTGGGTTTATGGGTACGACCCAGAAACCAAGTTGCAGTCATCACAATGGAAGCAGCCAACATCCCCGAGGCCAAACAACACAAAATTTGATGCAGTAGCGTTGTTCAGGTTTTTCCATCATTTTGTCAAAAACGAAAATCCGACGGTGCTCACCTACATGTCCTCACTCATCGGCGGTCTGCCGTCGAATGACAGCTTCTGCAGGTGGGAAAAAATTCACGCATGCGCATTAGGATCGCCTACATACGTGCACCAATCAACGCCTCCCTTGCTTCTTTTTTTTACGCACGAAAAATAAAGGTCGGATACTTTTTGAACACACTACGTATATATATATATATATATATATATATATATATATATATATATATATATATATATATATATATATATATATATATATTGTTACGGGACCGCGGCGAGCATGTTGTTTGCCGAGCGGATGGCCGCCGCGCCCGAACAGTTACCCCAACTAACCCGATTCCTGAACGTTGGCCAAAATCGCGCCACAGATATTCAATATGGGAAAAGACAAAGACGACGCAGATGTGAAGAAGAAGAAGGAGACAAAAAGGTTTGAAATACGATTATTATTTATTTACTATTTACACAATTGAAAGAAACCAAGGAAGAAGGAAGGATAAGAAAATAAAATACAGAAGAGGAAAGGTGACACAGTGAAAATTGCTAGCTTATCTATTACAGTCTTAATTAACCCAGGGACAGAACAAACAAAGACGGACTCACACGAATGGGGAATGGAGGCAGGAACGATTGGCTGGACCGGGAGGAAGGTTCAGCTCGGACCACAAGCTGGAAGGCTTGGCAGGGCGCACAGCAAGCCGGGCCTCGTCAGGCTGGGAGCGAGCAGGGTGACGTCCTGCACTTATCTCAAGGCTTCCCCCTGCGCTTCTCTCGCGCACTTGTGTAAAAGGCTTCCCCCGCGCTTCTGTCGCACTTGTCTCAAGGCTTCCTTCTCGCTTCTGTCGCACTTGTCTCAAGGCTTCCTTCTCGCTTCTCTTCCCTCCTCGTGCACGTCTCTTAAAACGGCTTCCGCGCGCGCTCTTTATAACGCCGTGGGCAAATCAAGCCGCCGGCCTCTAGAACATGCCCATCGGTGAGCTCGCCTCGGCCCTGATTGGTCGGCACGGCCCTCTAGCTCCATCCTTGATGACGATCGGCGGGCACGCCCAGGATTCGGCAGCTCCTCCCCCTTCTTCTCCGAGCCTACCTTGTGGCGAATGGAGTCGCGGAGGGAACAGTTGGCAATTGCATCTTTGGGAATGGGAATGAAAGGGGATCTATCTATTTGAATTCGGTGCAATGGAGTGTCAATTAATGGAAGACAAGGCCTTACCCTACTACACAGAATAAGGAAATAACTGTCAACAAGGGGGAAATCTATGATTGGCTAACGTGAGTGCTTATGAACTAATTACGGGACGCACTTTGACCTTTATACATAACTGGAGGAAGGAGGGCGATATTTTTACAACAATTTACACAACAACAACAACAAAAAAACCATTCTCATATCCACAACACTGCACCCTCCTCCTCTTAGGCACGTCCCGGGCCTCTTACCTTGACCTTAGTGTGGCACGTAGGTGTAGTTCCCTCTACATTTAACCTGACCCTGAGTGTGACAGTTTTAAAACATAGATAAATATGTCCCGCTGCTCCATTGCACCCTGCCTAACAGATTCACGCCCACAGCTAACCGAATTGCAGAATTGTCTTCAAACTAAAACACTTACGGTGGGGGCGCATTATTTACAATGACTACTTTATTTACAAAACGCAACCCAGGACCTGTGATCGTTCTTTTTGGGGGGGGAGACAGTCTGCCCTGCATCGATGCACCATGAAAGCACCCAAAAACGCACCAAAGCACCCTCAAGCACCAATCGGTGCGCAGTCATCACTGTTCATGAATAAAAATAACCAAACAACCCCAAACGCTGCTGGTGGTCTCTTGCTCTTCGGCTCCCTCTGCTGGCTATTTGTTCTTCCAGATGTTGTCATCTTCTTTGCTGGCAGCCTATTTGCAATAAAACTTGTACAAAACGTGTCCATTTTTATTTTTTTTATTTATGGCCCACAGGGCCGACTACGTGTGGTTCACCTGTGGGGCATCGGTGCCCTGTGACCAAGGTCCGCCAGCAAGATCTCGGGCCTTCATGGCCGGTTCCAGCAGAGGGGCCATGCCCCATCCCATGGGGTCCATAAGTGGTGCTCAGCCACAGACATGTGGTCCATCATGTGGTGCATCGATGCAGACAGCTGGTTCTGGGAGTTCCGGGTGCACAATGGCGGACTCCCGCACGCTCCCCTCGGCGCCCAGTGGCGCACAGTCCTCATGTGGGAGACAAAAGGGGGAAAAGACAGATGAGCGAGGGGGTAAGGTCACAAGGGTACACATCAATAAAGGCAATGCAAGGCAAGGTGCGTATGGAGACGGAGCGGAGAAAAGCTCGTCCCTACCGTACGTCACCCCCCCCTGTCACCTACTCTACCCTTGCCCTTACCCCATATTTACAACAATCTACACATTTACAAATTCGTCACGACTGTCACGTCTCCCCATATCTCTTCTATACCAAATTCGTCACCACAATCCCTCTAACCAGAATTTGCCATCACCCAATTCATCATCAATCCTCATAAGGAGGGAGAGATGGAACAACAAGCACAATGTCACACCCACGTCATGATGCGTCTCACATTCCAAACATCTGCACATTAAAAATAATAAAACATGGCATGGTGTGGAGTTACGTCACCTCAGGTGAGTGGATGTCGATGGTGCGAGGAGACTTCAATCCTAACTATCCTCTAAATGACATTAACACACTTTACACTACCCGGGGTCTTTCCCTGCCAATCCATTGGCCAACTTACACTATGGGTTCTAAAAACCAATTACCATTAACCAAACTGTGGTGCTTCTCAATTTGGGGTCTCACTAACCCGATGCAACTCCCTGTGCCCTTGCACAATTTCAGGACTGGGACGTGTAGCTCTCCCAGCAGGCCTACCCACCTGCACACCTCCACCACTGCAGTTGCCACCCGAGCTTACCTAGCTCCTCACCCTAACCTATCTAATTGGGGAAGGCCCCTCCTGGCTCTGTCACCCCTTGGTGCCCTCTGGCACTGGGCTACCCGGGTCCGTCCTCCGGATCCTCGGGCCCCATCCACAACAACTACCGGCTCCCAGAGCCCACCTGCGGCCTCACCTGGCCGACATCCTCACAGTGGTGGAGTGCCCAACCAACTACACACACTAACAGGCTACACGCCCAGCCATTTCCACAACACTAATGCACACATCACTACACTCCTGTGCAACTACCCGCACCACAGATGCCAATATCCAACCACAATTTACCTGTACCCTCGACCTAACTCTTACACTACCCTCCCCGGGTATTCGTGATGGGGTCCATCCTCCTTTCCCCCATCCACACCTTCGCACCATCCACTCCACTCCACAGTTTCCACCATACTCACTCCACGACCATCCATTCCAATACTCCATATACTCCAGACCATTTATTTTATACACCTGTCGTTGCACACCTGTGCAATCACACCTGGTGCCACCTGCACCCTCCTTCCTCCCTGGACCAATTGGTCAACACAGCACACATCACTATCTCTCACTCGTACACTGCTCCACACACCTGTTCAGTTGAACACCTGTGCAATCACACCTGTTCCTCACACACGGCATCATCTGAACTACCTGTTGCCCTGCTAACTTAGTGCTCCCCGTCTTCCCTTTAAACTAAGCACATACCATGTCATTATCATCCACTCTAATCTACCTGCGTCCACACTACAGGTATCATTGTCACTACCTAACCTGAATGTTACCTAAGGTCATCTCTAGGTCCCTACACACTATATCCTAACCCTCCCGGGCTAGTTTTCACTGCCATAAACCCCATAACTAGTGCTCCTTTGCCCCCGTCTGTGAGGGATGGTGGATTGGCCATCCCATCACATGGGGCTTCTCTCACTACCAATTTTGCACACCAAATTCCAGCGAATTAAAAATTTGCCAATCATCTGTCAATCACGCTACCATTGCCAATCATCACTCTGCCAATCCTTTGCCAATCATCAAATTTTGCATTTTTCTAATTTCCGGTCCAAAACACTATCCTCATCGCCTTGACTAGCCATGGCGCAATTTCAAATTTCGGATTTTTCTAAAACAAAACAAAACAATTTCGGCCGCTCGTAATTTTGAGCGCGTTAAGCGCGCTTCGGGTCCAATCTCGCTCCCGACACCAATTGTTACGGGACCGCGGTGAGGATGTTGTTTGCCGAGCGGATGGCCGCCGCGCCCGAACAGTTACCCCGACTAACCCGATTTCTGAACGTTGGCCAAAATCGCGCCACAGATATTCAATATGGGAAAAGACAAAGATGACGCAGATGTGAAGAAGAAGAAGGAGACAAAAAGGTTTGAAATACGATTATTATTTATTTACTATTTACACAATTGAAAGAAACCAAGGAAGAAGGAAGGATAAGAAAATAAAATACAGAAGAGGAAAGGTGACAGTGAAAATTGCTAGCTTATCTATTACAGTCTTAATTAACCCAGGGACAGAACAAACAAAGACGGACTCACACGAATGGGGAATGGAGGCAGGAACGATTGGCTGGACCGGGAGGAAGGTTCAGCTCGGACCACAAGCTGGAAGGCTTGGCAGGGCGCACAGCAAGCCGGGCCTCGTCAGGCTGGGAGCGAGCAGGGTGACGTCGTGCACTTATCTCAAGGCTTCCCCCTGCGCTTCTCTCGCGCACTTGTGTAAAAGGCTTCCCCCGCGCTTCTGTCGCACTTGTCCAAGGCTTCCTTCTCGCTTCTGTCGCACTTGTCTCAAGGCTTCCTTCTCGCTTCTCTTCCCTCCTCGCGCACTTCTCTTAAAACGGCTTCCGCGCGCGCTCTTTATAACGCCGCGGGCAAATCAAGCCGCCGGCCTCTAGAACACGCCCATCAGTGAGCTCGCCTCGGCCCTGATTGGTCGGCACGGCCCTCTGGCTCCACCCTTGATGACGATGGGCGGGCACGCCCAGGATTCGGCAGCTCCTCCCCCTTCTTCTCCGAGCCTACCTCATGGCGAATGGAGTCACGGAGGGAACAGTTGGCAATTGCAGCTTTGGGAATGGGAATGAAAGGGGATCTATCTATTTGAATTCGGTGCAATGGAGTGTCAATTAATGGAAGACAAAGCCTTACCCTACTACACAGAATAAGGAAATAACTGTCAACAAGGGGGAAATCTATGATTGGCTAACGTGAGTGCTTATGAACTAATTACGGGACGCATTTTGACCTTTATACATAACTGGGGTAAGGAGGGCGATATTTTTACAACAATTTACACAACAACAAAAAAAAAAAAACCATTCTCATATCCACAATATATATATATATATATATATATATATATATATATATATATATATATATATATATATATATATATATATATATATATATATATATATATATATATATATATATATATATATATATATATATATGTATATACATATATATATATATATATATATGTATATATATATATATACACACAGACTTGGCATTTAATATGGAATATTTTTTTGTTGTTGACTTGGGTTTACTTTCTTAACTCAGTATATCAATCTGGTGAGTTTATTTTACACTTTGGTGATTTATTTGTTAAAAGAACCATGTCACTGATTGTCTGTCACAGCAAGAAGTCAACAACAGGTTTATATCACAGGTGGCGTGGCAAAATGTACGGACAGGTGCATTTGATGATTGGCTTCACAGTCGGGTATACAAGGGTTGTTGCGTTCTGTATTAGTGGAAAACAACTGCTGCACGTCTCCAAAAGTTATTGCCGCTTCCTCTGGAGATGGTCCGTCAACTCGACAATGCTGTTTGTCATGGAGTGGTGGCTTTACGAAATTACGGCATGAAACAGCGTGCTATTGCTCAGCAGTATAGCATCACGCAAGGTCAGGTGTCAAAGATCCTGAAACGAAATGCTCAGAGGGGTTTACCTTCTCCAATACCGAGGCCAGGACATCCCCGCAGAACCACAAGGAGGGATGATCGCCAGCTGCACCGGTTAGTCCGCAATGGCCGTACCAAGTCAGCTAATCGGCTTAGGGCTGAGTGGCAGCAACTGACAAATGTGCCTGTATCCAGAAGGCTAGTCAACCAACGACTGGTTCAAACAGGCTATCGTGCCAAGCATCCCCTGAGAAAGCCACGCCTGAACAGACAACACCGCCAGCGCCGTTTGCAGTGGGCCAGAGAGCACCGTCAATGGCAGCCAGGACACTGCAATGACGTGATCTTCAGTGACGAGTCTAGATTTCTGGTCTATCGTCAAGATGGCCACGTCCGAGTGCGCAGACAAGTGCATGAAGCCTACAACAAAGATTGTATAGTGCCAAGAGTCCAAGCTGGAGGTGGTGGGGTGATCGTTTGGGCTGCTTTTCATGCAGGGGGCAAAACTGACCTGGTTGTTCTGAATGGAAACCTGAACCAGTTCAAGTACAGGGCCATTCTGGAAGAAACATTGCTTACATTTGCTCGTGCAGCCTTTCGAGGAAACTTTGTCTTCCAAGATGACAATGCACGGCCTCATCGTGCTCACATGGTCCAACACTTTCTTGCTGACCATGGTGTAGAGCATATGGAGTGGCCTGCCATGTCCCCGGATATGAATCCGATAGAGAACTTGTGGGCAGAATTAACGCATCAAATTAACCACTTGGACCAGCAGCCGACCTCTGTGCGTGAATTGCAGCAGGCTATTGTCACTGCATGGCAAGCGATTCCTGTCCAAACCTTGGCAAATCTCATGAACAGCATGCCTCAACGTGTACGTGCTCTCCTGAATGCTCGTGGGGGTTACACGAAGTACTGAACTGTAATTTTACTGTCCGTAAACCCAGTTGTAATTTAACTTTTGTTTTTGTTTAAAAAAAATGTGGCTAATGTGCAAAATAAAGAGATACTTCTGGAAAACGTACAGAAGTTTAACACAGTACTGTCCATGAATTGAGTACGATATCAGTTTACATCACTTTCAAGGATCAATTAATTTGTTTCGAAATGTCAAATGTGGTTTTTGTTTCTTTTAAAGGTCACATTAACAAAATCTAGAATAATTTCAACATAATTCCAATGAACTTTTGGTTCTAAGACATCTTGAAAAGTAAGTTCACCCCCACAAAAAAAATATTCCATATTAAATGCCAAGTCTGTATATATACAGTCATGTGAAAAAGTAAGTACACCCCATGTAAAGTTTTGACTTTTTCAACATATTTCAACATATAGCTATTTGATCTTCATTTCAACAATATTGAAAGATAAAGGTGATATAATATAACAAATATCATGAAACATTTACATTTTGTAGTCCATTTTGTACATTTTTTGTAGTCCATTTTGTAGTCCATTTGTACATTTTGTACAGTACATTTTGTGGTCGGGCGAGTGAGGCGTGCTTCAAGCTCTCCACGGCATCGAAGTTTGAGCGTTTTCCCATTCTTGTCTTTGTCAAATTTCCACTGGTTATTTTGCTGTGTACGTGTTATTGTGTGTTTCTAGTTGGTGTTGGTTTGTGGTTCGTGCAAACTTGTGTGTAGTTAATCGTTTTCTGAGTCGTAGCTCGTGCGCGGCCTGGTGACTTGGGGCTTCCCTCCCCCCGTCGGTGTTTTGTCGGTTTGGGTTATTTCCTTCGCTGTATTGCTTGTTTCTTTTATTTTGTTTTCTCCCCCTCACCTCACCTCCCGAGACAAATAATTCTATATTGATTATTTCTCTCCTCCCGGACACGTGCTTGTTCGCTCTCCTCCTCGTCTTGGCTTGTGCCCCGCCCACTGTATCTCGTTTTCTTCCGCCTCTGCTCCTTCTTTATCAAATCCACGTTCTCGCATGGAGACTTTTCCCGGATTGTTTTTTCATCGTTCTGTTTGGATATTGTTGGAATATGTTTAAACCGCAGCCGTGATGCTGACCCCCCCCCCCCCCCCCCCCCCCCCAGAATTTACATGTTTTAAACGTTTCCCAGCGTGTACCGTGGTCAGAAGAGGTACACCGTATCCCTGCGTGTCGTAAGAGACGACTAAGAGGGTTGGCGTCAGGAAGGGCATCCGGCCATAAAAACATTGCCTCAAAAAGAGAACCATGACAATCACAAGTACATATGGGCAGGGTGCAGCCCGAAGTGGAGATCGGTTTCTGAGGTTTGGGACATGGAATGTGGGGACAATGACAGGGAGATCAGGAGAAGTGGTGGAAGTATTGGTCAGAAGAAGAGTGGACATATGTTGTGTGCAAGAGACGAGATGGAAGGGAAGTGGTGTGAGAATGGTGAAGGGTAGGCAGGGACAGAAATACAAGTTTGTGTGGCAAGGGTGCCTGGAGGGCGTGAATGGTGTTGGTGTCCTGTTTTCTGAGGAGTTTGTAGACAGTGTGGTGAGTGTGACTAGAGTGAGTGATAGGTTGATGATGGTGAAAATAATGATTGGAAAGCTCTTGGTGAACGTCATCTCGGGATATGCTCCGCAGGTTGGTCGAAGCGATGAAGAGAAGGACAAGTTCTGGTGTGCGATCGAGAAGCTGATGGAAAACGTGAAAGATGAGGAAGTTGTTGTGGTGGGAGGAGACCTGAATGGACATGTGGGAAGGAGTATGGATGGTTTTGAGGGAGTTCATGGGGGTTACGGATATGGTGTGAGAAATGGAGAAGGTGAAAGGATTTTGGAGTTTGCTGATGGAGCTGATTTGTTGATTTGTAATACTCAGTTCCAGAAAGAGGACAATAAGCTTGTTACATACACGTCAGGTGGGTCGACGACAACCGTTGACTACCTGATGGTGCGTCGGCGAGATAGGGGGCACCTCCGGGACACAAAGGTGATCCCGGGGGAGGAGGCTGTTTCACAGCACCACTTGGTTGTCTGCGACATACGGGTGAAAGGTGCGAGGAGAGCTCGGCGGGTGAAGTACCAACCGAGAATGAAGGTGTGGAGGTTGAAAGAGATGACAGTAAGGGAGGCATTAAAAGAGAGGCTGAGTAGGGTAGAGGATGATGTGGTTGAGCTTGAAAGTGGTTGGATGTCAATGAAAGCTAGTCTGTTGGGAGCCGTTGGTGAGGTATGTGGATGGACAAAAGGACCACCGAGGCACTCGGAAACATGGTGGTGGGATGTTGAGGTTGGAAAGAGGATTGACGAGAAGAGGAAGAAGTTCAAAGAGTGGCAGAAGGCGAAGGGTACGGGAGCAGAAACAGCAGAGCATGAAAGTTATAAGGCAGCCAGGAAGGCTGCAAAGAAAGAGGTAGCAAAGGTGCAGGAGGCATGTAGGAAAATGTTCGGAGAATGCTTGGATTCGGAAGAGGGTCAGAAAGCAGTATTCAGGATTGCAAAGCAGATAGCGAAAGAGAGGTGTGATGTGATGGGGGTGAGTTGCTTGAAGGATGAAGTGGGACAAATCGTTGTCGACCCAGATGGAATTAAAGGAAGATGGAAAAGATATATGGAAATGCTGTTGAATACAGAGAATGAATGGGATGGCAACATAGAGAGTAACCCAGTTTTAGGACCGGCAGAGAAGATAACTGAGAAGGAAGTTGAGGAAGCGATAAAAGCAATGAAGAGTGGAAAAGCGGGAGGGCCGACGGGAGTTGTGGGAGATATGTTGAAGGCAGCAGGAAGTTGGGGTGTGAAGAGAATGACAGAGATCTGTAATCTGGTGGTGAAAGAAGGCCGCATTGCAGTGGATTGGGAACTGAGTACCCTCGTCCCTCTATACAAGGGGAAAGGTGACCCTCTGGAGTGTGGCTCGTACTGAGCGATAAAGTTATTGGAGCATGGAATGAAGGTATTGGAAAGGGTGTTGGAGAGGAGGATAAGGAAGAAAGTGAAGATCGACGAAATGCAGTTTGGATTTATGCCAGGAAGAGGAACGACAGATGCGCTTTTCATTGTGAGGCAGTTGCAGGAGAAGTACATGGATAAGAGGAAGAAGTTGTTTTTTGGGTTTGTTGATCTGGAGAAAGCATTCGATAGGGTTCCACGCAAAGTATTGACATGGGCATTGAGGAAGTTAGGAGTGGAGGAATGGTTGATCAGAGTAGTGATGGCAATGTACAAAAGAGCATGCACAGCTGTAAGGACGAAGGACGGGAACAGTGGTGAGTTTGAGGTGAAGGTGGGAGTGCATCGGGGTCGGTACTAAGTCCACTACTATTTGTAGTTGTGATGGAGGTGCTGGCTCAGACCGTAAAGGAGGGTTTACCGTGGGAGTTGTTGTATGCAGCTGATCTGGTGTTGATTGCGGAAAGTATGGATGGACTGAAGGAAAAGATGAACAAGTGGAAGGAATGTATGGAGACAAAAGGTCTGAAGGTGAATATCGGAAAGACAAAGGTGATGGCAAGTGGTAAAGCATGTGGTGAGTTGGAAAGAACTGGGAAGTGGCCGTGTGCTGTGTGCAGGAAGGGTGTCGGAGTGAACTCCATTCAATGTACAATGTGTGCTGAGTGGGTTCATCAAAAATGTAGTGGTCTGAGAGGGTCATTAACCAGTGTGGCAGCTACATTCAAATGTAAGGTGTGCACAGAGGGAGCTGCAGATGGAGGAAATGTTGAGTTGGATCTTGGAGACGGCGTGAAGCTGGAAGGTGTGAAAACATTTTGCTACCTCGGAGACATGCTGAATGGAGAAGGTGGATCAGACTCGGCAATGGTTGCTCGAGTGAGATGTGCATGGAAGAAGTTTCGGGAACTGAGTGGCGTGCTGATGAGGAGGAGAGTGTCGCTGAAGCTGAAGGGAAAGGTGTATGCTGCATGTGTGAGAAGTGTTATGATTTATGGGAGCGAGACATGGGTAATGAACGTAGAGCAGCAACGAAGGCTGGAAAGGGTGGAAATGCGAATGGTTCGATGGATGTGCAGAGTATCGTTGAGAGAGAGGAAGACAAATGATGAATTGCGAAAGATGATGGGAATATTGCCTGTGATTGATGCTGTGAAGAGGAACAGGTTGAGATGGTTTGGTCATGTATTGAGGAAGGATGAAAGTGACTGGTTGAGAAGAGTGATGGAAGTTAATGTAGAAGGAAGTAGAGGACGGGGAAGACCGAGAAAGACTTGGCTGAAGATGGTGGAAGAAGAAATGCGGGCAAGGGGGTTAACAAGGAGAGATGCAGAAAATAGGGCAAAATGGAGAAGATTGTCATGGGGACCGCAAGGCTAACCCCCACTCTAGCAGGGAACATGGCCTTAAAATGCATGTTGTTGTTGTTGTTGTTGTATTTACATTTTGTAGTCCATTGTATAATTTAAAAAAACATTAATGCAAATTTCGCATGTGGAAAAAGTAGTACACCCCTACATTAATCACTACTTCAAATACCTAAAATTAGAATCAGGTGCACCAGCTCAGGTGCAAATGATTAGAACATCGTTAGAGAGGAGCTTGGAGGAACCTCTCTTATTATCTTGCCAAAACGAAGTTTTTGCAAGATGTATTAGTCAGCTTGTATGTTTGTTTTTTTGTTTTTTTTTTGTGGTTAATCATTTTTTTTTCACGTTTAGATCACTCTGTAGACCACAGTTATTATTGGAAACTCCTGTAACTTCGCATATCAGAGTCCTATAGAGATACCCTTCAGCACACAAAAATTTGAAGGTCAAGGTCAAAGGTCAAGGTCACTTTGTGGTCAATCATGGAGGTCGACGAAACCCTTATTTTTTGAGTAACTTTGATCGGATCGTCTCCAAACTTCATGGGAATCTAGTATATGGTCCGGCGCTCAGCTGATTAGTTTTTGGTGGCGATAGGCCTTGACCTTCATGGTTAGCGCTGGAGGTCGAAAATTATTGACCCCAAGGTCAAATTTTGAAATCGTAGGTACCATATCGAGTAATACCTCATATGAATGCCCTTGATGAGTGCTTCCCAGATCTGTAAACAGTTTGACGCTATGACGTCATTTGATGACGTCATGACGAAAAAACGGAATTTTCATGAAAAAATTATTTCCTCAGTTCTCATCAAAATCTTTCAATATTTCATGTGCGTTGGTCATGAAGACATACTATTCACCATACGAAATTATTAAGGTCAAGGTCAAATGGCAAGATACGGTTCACCCTGTGGGTGACATATGTTCATTTAAACCTCAGACATTTAGTTTGGTTTGCTCTTTGTTGTTGAAGTGTGCGGCGTCACCATGCCTAGATCAAAAGAGCTCTCCGAGGCCTTCAGAAAGAAGGTTATAGATGCCTACGAGTCTGGGAAGGGATTTAAAAAGATCTCCAAGCAATTTCAAATCAATCAATCGACTGTGCGGAAGATCATTAACAAGTGGAGAAGATTCCAAACAACTGCCAAATTGTTCAGGCCAGGCCGCCCCAGCAAGTTCAGCCTGAGAGCAGACCGCAAGATGCTGAAAGAAGTCTCTAAGAAACCCAGAATGTCATCACGGGACCTACAGGTAGCTCTAGCCACTGTTGATGTCAAAGTGCACGAGTCTACCATTCGAAAGAGGCTGCACAAATTTGATCTACATGGGAGGTGTGCCAGGAGGAAACCTTTGCTGTCCAGAAAGAACATCAGGGCAAGACTGAAGTTTGCCAATGATCACCCAGGCAAAGACCAGCACTTCTGGAACAATGTGCTCTGGACAGATGAGTCAAAGGTAGAGCTATTTGGCCACAGTACCAGAAGACATGTTTGGTGAAAACCAAAGTCAGCATTTGACCACAATAACCTGATACCAAATGTAAAGCATGGTGGTGGAAATATTATGGTTTGGGGCAGCTTTGCTGCATCAGGGCCTGGGCATCTCACCATCATAGAATCCACTATGAATTCTTCATTGTACCAGAGGGTGCTTGAGGATAATGTGAGGCCACCTGTCGGAAAGTTGAAGCTCAACCGAAGGTGGACCTTGCAACATGACAATGACCCTAAACATACCAGTAAATCCACCAAGGAATGGCTGAAAAGAAAGAAATGGAGGGTTCTGGAATGGCCAAGTCAAAGCCCGGATCTAAATCCCATCGAGATGTTGTGGGGGGGATTTGAAACGAGCTGTGCATGCAAGAAACCCCTCAAACATCTCCTGAGAACTCTCAACTAAGAACTCTCCCTTAATAAATGTGAGCTGCTCAGCACACTGTTCCCACTCCTCCAGGCTCCTCCCCCTTCACCTCAGAACAATCCCCTCAGAACAACCTCCTCAGTTCTCATGCAATCCTCTTCCTTCTCCTCAGTACCCTCTTCAGTACTCTCACAACAAGCCAGCTCTCCTCAGATCTCATGCAGATTTTTCACAGACCTGTTCCCGCTCTCCAGCACCGAACTGAGCACTATTGGCTCCTCCCTCGTCTCCCTTGGCAACCCTTTGCCCCTCCAGGCATTGGGCTACACAGTACACAACCTTCCATGAGACCATAGCTTTGCTGACCTCTCTCTTTGACTTGCAGAATCCCTTTGCTTTCTGATTCACTCTTCTGAGTTCATGTGAACTCTAACCAGGTGGATGGTTACAACAGATTTTAAACACATTTCCTTTACTTTAATCCCTCTCTATCGGTCACAAGCATGACCCTCCGTATCGTGCACATTCAAACACAATCCTTAAGCTGACAGGTCCCCACTTCCTTATATCGAGATTTGCTTCCTACTCGCACATGGACCATGCTACTTTATAAGTTATATCTCTTCTAAGGTCGTCTCTAACCCCCCTCCCCAATAAACATAACAATATTTTATATATTTTTTCTTCCGATGAATGTGCAAAGAGCTCGGTCCCCTTGTGTTTTATACTTCTCCCACCCCCCTCCCCCCCTTCCCACACCTCCTGCCCCCAAGCCCTCTCCCTCCCACACTTCTCCCTGCTCTCAAATGTTGTGGTTGTGTGCTTCCCTTTCTCTCCCCATCTTGTCTTCCGCTCCCTCTTTTTGTATATTTTGTTTGTCTGGTTGAGTTGTTTGTGAAATAAATGTTAGCTCTTTCACGAGCCTCGATTCAGTATACAAAAACAAACAAAAAAAACCAACAACTCTGAGCATATACACCGCGTGCGCCAAAAAAGAATGCAACTCGAAATTTCATGAATACTGTTATGAATTTGGTAGAGCAACATCTAGAGCTAGGTAGATCTGAATAGGTAGGTATTCGGCTGTCGTGACAGGGACTCTACATGTAATAAGTTCTTGATGTTTAGGCGTTTGTCGGGGTAAGATGTATGATTGTGGATCTACCTGGAGGTCCGAGTGTTAAATAGTGAGGGATTAAAGGTAATGCCCCTGTGAGTCTCACCTGGTAGTCAAACCTTTGTCCATTATGGCACTGCAAACCACATAAACATTAGTTAGGTCCTTAGCGCAACATTAAATAATTCCTTTCCCTGACAATGACTTCGGAATAAATGGATAGGAAACCAGGCCAAAAACACCGCCACAATACACCGCCACCGTTTACACCTCCAAGGCCTACAAACCTCGCCTGGCACGTGTTACACAAGGACCGCGGGGTCGCGGACGGGAGATGTCAGGAGTAGCATGCCGCAGAGGGCGTGACCTGGGCGAGCCGGCGAGTTGGGAGGCTATTATTGGCTGAGGAGTGCGCAAATGTGACGTCATCGGCCAGAGATATTAGCGACGGTCGGACGCCATTTCGAACAGTTGAGGGAGTGGAGGCAGTTCGTGGCACACCGAGCACACAGAGCACACGGCAGTTCGCAGCAGTTCGTTGCAGTTGAGGCAGTTCGTTGAACAGTGGCACACGGAGCACACAGGGCACACAGGACTCAGCAGAGGCAGCATTTCGTGGGAGCAGTTCGTTGAACAGTTGGCACTGAACAGTTGGCACTTGGCTGCCAGCACTCCCGCAGAGAGTCGAGTCGAGTGGCTATCAAAGGAGTCCTTCCTGTCCCTGGTCAAGTGGAGTTTGTGCCCGCGTTGGAGGTCGTCGACGCATGGTGCTCGGCCTTGTGGGACTTGGAGCGAGGGACCTCGTGGTGTGCGATCGGGCCGAAAGGAGCGGTGTTGGACGGCCGCCACAAAGACGACGAAAGACAGATAAGCCGCATCCGCGTACATTTTGAACGACGTGACGTATTCTTTTCGTAATTCATCTCCCTCGTTTTGTGTTTGCTGTCAGTCGTGTGGGGACGTCCCGATCTAGGATATTAGATTTACCGGCGGGCTTTTTCACTGGCTTTACTTTTCCATAATAAATCCTTGTATTATTTTCTGTATATATCTGAACGCAGTTTCCTGGGTGTTTCATTTTAATAGATAAGGCTGCGGAGCTTTGTTGCGTCTGCCCTTCCGCGCGTTTAACTTTGTGTTGAGCTTTAATCCGCCATTGAGTTTTCGCCTCGGGAGTTAAAGTCTCGCAAATCGGCCATCCGTAACTGTGGTGTTAATCACGGTTGCGTAACAAGTGGTGTCAGGAGTGTAGGATTTGAACCCGTCGGACAAATTTTTTTGTCCGCGGCGAGACATCGACACGGTCGGGCGTACATTGCGCCCGACGTTCGAACGCAAATTTTTTATAGGCGAGGCGGAGAAATTTAGTAATCAATTGGGCAAACGGAGCGCGATATCGCGTCTTCGTCAAATTTAAATTGTGTTACTGGAATTGAAATAAATACGCGCGCGGGGAACGACCTTCCGAAAAGCGGATGTCGGAGGTCGACAAGTTGGAGGTACGCAGTGAGGCTTCCGTCAGCGTCGGGAGTGAGCCGGAAATGGGGGATATGGAGGATAGCGTTGGAACTTCCCCAGCCGCTGGGACGGCCCCGATAGATCTCCAGACCATAGTAAATTTAATAAATGCTCAGAGGGCCGAGAGGGAGCGAGCCAGTCGGGAATTGAATGACAAAATTGAAGGGATGGAAAAGAACAGTGAGCGATTGGGAAAGCAGATGGGAGACATGAACGCACAGGGTGAGCAAAACCTTGCAGAAATTCGGGGAATAAATGAAAAAATTGATGGGATGGAAAATAAAATAGAGTCGCAGGGGAAGGAATGGAGGGAAGGACTGAAGGACATGAGTGACCAAATTAATGGATTGAAAGGGGAATGTTTCCCACATTCTGGCCTGGTTGTTTATCGGGACCGTGTGGATGTCACAACACCCCAACCGGGGGATGAATTCGGAATTGTGCAGCACCAGGGCGGTGGTGCGGAGCAAGAGGGGGTAGAGTTTTTGGGGGTCCGTGCAATGGAGCCGGACCGGGTATTTATTGGGGATATTGATCAAAGCCTGGCGGGGCCAGAAATGATTTGTAATGATGAGGATGATTTGATCCAGCGGCTGGAGACCTGTGACAGTCCCATGGAGGTAGAGCTTGTTCAGGCCCAAAGGAGCCTGGGTGATGAGGTGAGTTGGTCCGAGGAGGTGGTTGGAATGACCGAGGGGACGCTCACTGTACACTGCTATTTGGAAACAGAGGCTCCAAAATTGGACAACCAGTTGGGGGAGTGTGTTGGCTCCGGGCTGGATTTGGATCTTGGAGGATCGGGAGATAGAGCTTCTGGAGATTTGGTCCCTGTAGGGAATTTGGATCAACTGCAGGGAGGGGCAGAACAACCGGTGGTAGAGGTTGTTCCCTGCAGCTGCGGTTTGGCAGTGGGAATGAAAATTTGTAAAATAAAATTACAATGGGAAATTGATTTGGAGCAGCCATGGTGGGGATTGGTCCCCGGGCTGCGGGATTTGGACATGGAGAGGTCATGGGTGATGGCCTCGGGCAAAAGTTGCCCCTTTCAAAATTTGGGTATGCCGGCCAGCTGGGGGGCTGTGATGGCGAGATTTGGACGTGGGGTCCAGCCTTGGGTGTCGAGGTACGACCTGGGTCCCACGGGGGGTCTGGTGGAGTGTGGCGTCCCTTGTCCGTCGGGGCGCCATCCGAGCCGGTGGCTCGGGCCGGCAGGGTCACCGGACCCTGGTGGGGGTTAAGACCTCCAGGGAGGTCCGAGGTGGTTTCTCAAGCCTGGGATGGCAAATATTGAGGACCACTAGGGGGAGGTGTTGTGGGTCGCGCTTTGGTGGTGGCACTGCGGACGGCCAACTTGGGACTGATGTGGTGACCACCCGGGCATGCGGCCTGGCACTCTCCTCCAGGGACTCTGGGACAACCAGCATGTGGTGACCTGGCATGGTGGTTGGTCTATGGACGCGGGTCAAACCGAATGGACAGGGATGGAGATAGCCTGCCGGACAACCATTGGGGCATCTGTGGAACGTGATGGTGTGAGTGACCTTCCACAGATGCTCCGTTATGATTTATGGACTCTCGGGTTGGGAAGAGAGCCATGGGGATGTGAATCGGGAGATGTGTAACGCGCCGAGCATATGGGCCATGCTCGGCTGGCATGTGTATGGCAAAGCATCCTTCTTTGGTGAGGTTAGTAAAAGGTGACAAATGTTTGGCATGGGTAATCTGTGGGTTAGATGCAAATTTAAGGGTGGATTTTGAAATGTAATGGTGGACACTGTACAGTGACGCCATTATTGATCCGGGTGTGTAGACCAAAGTGTTGGAGGCTGTGATGAAATTAATAGGGTAGCAAGACACAGCTTTCATCTGGTTGCGGGGGCAACTGTGCTGATATTTGGGACGCGGGATGATGGGGATGTAGTTGTGTAGCCTGAGGGTCAACGTGGTGCTGTGCGTGTCCGAGGTGTGTGGACCATGTCTTCTGGGTGGGTCTCCTGGTGGAGCATGGCTGTTGACTGAACCTTGGTGTGGTCAAGTGTGGGTGAGCACTGGGGGGGCTGCAGTTCTGTAGTCGGACTGGGGGATGATGGGGAGGTGCAGGGGACGTGGCTGTAGGGATGCCACGCACTGCGACCGTGCCCCCCAGGGCCGAGGTTGTGTGTGCGGTAGTGTGTGTTGTGGCAGCAAGTGCTCACCACATTGGCCAGCTGGGGCTGCTGCAGATGTGTTCCTCGCAGGGGGGCCGAAGGATGGATGGTGGGTCGCACCCTTATGGACACTCATGGGCCATGTTGGCGTTTTGACTGCTCACCTTGTCCCGGTGACCCTTGCACGGTAGAGGTGCAGAGCTGTCGTGGCCATAGGTAGTTGTGTAGTGATGATCACCGTTGGATGCGGATCCACATACCTGCCAGTGTAGTGGGGACAAAAGAGAAATTTGGAAGTATTTGGTAGGCCCCATGTGAAATTTTGGGAATTGTATGGGTGGATGACACTCTTGAACCTGACCAACCTGCAACTACCTGCACTTGAGGTGAGTGTTTGAGGAGTACTGTCCCAGGCTTCAGGATTTGCTTTGGGAAATTGGGGACATGTAATTTGGAGTTGGGAGGCGGGTGAGAGTGATGACATGGCCGGTGAGGGGATGGAATGGGAGCCACAGTGTCTTGTGGGTGGCGTATGTTTTTGTATTGTGGTTAGGTGTTTTGATGTGGTCGTGAGAGTGGAACCTGGAGAGTGAGTGATGATTATTGGAGATAATGAGGGGCGATACTTGTGCTTTTGGAAATGTGCTTTTGGAAATGTGTGATGGTTTAAATGTGAACTGGGGGATTTCACATGTGGCAGGCCATGGCAAGCCTTGTAACACCTTTTACACCAAGAATTGTACTGAATTGTGCTGAGTTGTGTGGAGAATTGAATGGCAGCGGGGGAGGAAGTGTGTTTTGGGGTCTTGTGGGTGGGGAAGGTGTGTGTGTCCGCAGGTACAGAGCAAGCTCTGAGGAGCGATGCCTGCGGGCCCCCCTCTGCGGCAATTACCCCTGGCAGCCGGTGGTAACTGGAAATTGGAGCTCGTCGGTGGAGGGTCTGGTTGGGCGCCGCGGGGTGAGGAAGTCCCCCGGTGACCCGTGTTGCTGCGCGAAAGCAGGAGGCGAAGGAGCCTGGTGTGTGTGGAGACCCTCACCGGCGAGGTAACGGCGGAAAGGGGCTGTTGGGCTGTCACGGGGCCAAGAGGTAAAGGGGGGGGGGGGGCAATGAACTTGTAAGTCGGTTGACTTGTTTTTGGGACTGCGGGCACCACAGCCTGATGCGCCCCCACCATCTTTTTGTGCGGTACCTCCCCGCTGCCTAGTTGAGGAATGCACACACACGTGAATGACATCAATGCCATGGTCCTGCAGGGGGTGTATTGAAATAAGTGCTTTGTTGATTTTTGAAATGCCTTGATGACCTATGGAATGAGAATGAGTGGTTAAGGGGTCTGTGTTGCATGAATGTGGGCGAAATCCACCGAGCCGTGTCACTCACCTGTAACATCTGGACAGGGCCCGTGGAAATTTAGGGGGATGCATTGGGGATGGCCCCGCAGGTAAGGTTGTGTCTTGTGGCATCCACCGGGGGACGCGGTCTGTAGACCGGGGTATGTACAAAGGTTAGAGTTTGAGTTTTGGAAAGATGGTTAAGTTTTGTGGTTAAGTTAGTGTTGTGTGTTGTTGTTTCCTCCCTCCACAGGAACAACGAATAAAATGTACATACTTGCATGATGGTTAAGGGGTTCAGCATGTTAAGGAAGTGTAGGTAGGTAGTCCGACTCACTTCCCACAGCCCTTCCTGATTTATTTCATAGGTTAATTAAGTGTGTGACAGTAAGTGTTAAGGCTGGAATGGTAGAGCCTGCAGTGAACCTTGCAGGAGCTACGGTTCCAGGGGGGGGGGGGGGGGGGCTGTGTTATGAATTTGGTAGAGCAACATCTAGAGCTAGGTAGATCTGAATAGGTAGGTATTCGGCTGTCGTGACAGGGACTCTACATGTAATAAGTTCTTGATGTTTAGGCGTTTGTCGGGGTAAGATGTACGATTGTGGATCTACCTGGAGGTCCGAGTGTTAAATAGTGAGGGATTAAAGGTAACGCCCCTGTGAGTCTCACCTGGTAGTCAAACCTTTGTCCATTATGGCACTGCAAACCACATAAACATTAGTTAGGTCCTTAGCGCAACATTAAATAATTCCTTTCCCTGACAATGACTTCGGAATAAATGGATAGGAAACCAGGCCAAAAACACCGCCACAATACACCGCCACCGTTTACACCTCCAAGGCCTACAAACCTCGCCTGGCACGTGTTACACAAGGACCGTGGGGTCGCGGACGGGAGATGTCAGGAGTAGCATGCCGCAGAGGGCGTGACCTGGGCGAGCCGGCGAGTTGGGAGGCTATTATTGGCTGAGGAGTGCGCAAATGTGACGTCATCGGCCAGAGATATTAGCGACGGTCGGACGCCATTTCGAACAGTTGAGGGAGTGGAGGCAGTTCGTGGCACACCGAGCACACAGAGCACACGGCAGTTCGCAGCAGTTCGTTGCAGTTGAGGCAGTTCGTTGAACAGTGGCACACGGAGCACACAGGGCACACAGGACTCAGCAGAGGCAGCATTTCGTGGGAGCAGTTCGTTGAACAGTTGGCACTGAACAGTTGGCACTTGGCTGCCAGCACTCCCGCAGAGAGTCGAGTCGAGTGGCTATCAAAGGAGTCCTTCCTGTCCCTGGTCAAGTGGAGTTTGTGCCCGCGTTGGAGGTCGTCGACGCATGGTGCTTTTTGGTGCGTGGTGCTCGGCCTTGTGGGACTTGGAGCGAGGGACCTCGTGGTGTGCGATCGGGCCGAAAGGAGCGGTGTTGGACGGCCGCCACAAAGACGACGAAAGACAGATAAGCCGCATCCGCGTACATTTTGAACGACGTGACGTATTCTTTTCGTAATTCATCTCCCTCGTTTTGTGTTTGCTGTCAGTCGTGTGGGGACGTCCCGATCTAGGATATTAGATTTACCGGCGGGCTTTTTCACTGGCTTTACTTTTCCATAATAAATCCTTGTATTATTTTCTGTATGTATCTGAACGCAGTTTCCTGGGTGTTTCATTTTAATAGATAAGGCTGCGGAGCTTTGTTGCGTCTGCCCTTCCGCGCGTTTAACTTTGTGTTGAGCTTTAATCCGCCATTGAGTTTTCGCCTCGGGAGTTAAAGTCTCGCAAATCGGCCATCCGTAACTGTGGTGTTAATCACGGTTGCGTAACAATACCAATATTGTAAACTTCCACTTGCACTGTCGGTATCATCCAGGTTATGACATTTACCCCGATCAGATGTAATCGGGCAATTTGCATTTATATATAGAATAGATATCGAGTCAATCGGATAAGAATTGCCGATTTATGACCTTGACCTTTGACCTATTGACTTCAAAAACAATAAGATTCCAGCTTTTGACTACCTCTATCAGCTGGTTAAGTTCCGTGAAGATCGGTTTAGAATTGCGACCTGCAGGTGACCAACTGACAGACAAACAGACAAACATACTCAGGGAACAAATGTACTTGTGAATCTTCTATTTTGCAAGGAACAAATGCAATCATTTCAAAAATGTATAAACCCCTCTTGTGCCCATGTTTGGAACACTGAAATCAAGTAGAACACCCACTAACGTCACAAGATGCACAGCCGACATTATGGTCGAGAACTGCCTTTAAATACAACTGACACAAAGACAATCTTGCTATTTGACTTCCTTTCTCTGGGCTGTCGTTCTGAAACACGAGTTGGATGGCAGGGACATTTATCTCAGGCTACCTGTCATTGCGAGAACAAGCCCAAGGCTACTTTGGTATCTCCTTTTATCTGACAGTGATAGCGAATGCAACAAAAGGCACAAAGCAGCAGGACGAAGAGACATAAGCTGCTGGTTCTCCAGAGGTGAAAACCTTTGCATTGCAGGTTAATTGAGGTCACGTTTAAATGTTGCAAGGGAGGTGAGGATTGACGTGCGAGGATTTATGGGAAACAAGTGAATTGCATGCCGCACGGGGATTAGGTAATCAAAGGTGAATTGCTGCAGTGCACATACCACGACCACTACTGCCTGTAGTGTCATCCCCTGAATGTCTTGCCCAGGAATGTGATCTTGCAACGTTCCATTGAGGCCTAGTTTCGGATCCCAAATAGCAAGCTGAAAAGGACATTACATATTATATTGCTTTTTCTGTGTTAATTTTTGTTTTAAAACAATCAATATAATTGCATCGCAGCATGACTCAATACTTAATAGTATGTATTATTATTATTTTTGTATACAAGATCGAGGCTCGTGAAAGAGCTAACATTAATCACACAAAACGTCAAACCGACACATAAAACACAAAATAAGGGGAGCGGTAGACAAGATGGGGAGAGAGGGGGAAGGACACAAACAACATTTGAGAGCAGGGACATCGGGAGAAATGTGGGAGGGGGAGGGCTTGGGGGGAGGTGGGAGAAGTATAAAACATATGAACACTGCAAGGACTTCCAGGAAAGAAGTTGGAATTTCGAAAAAGTGTATCTGGGGTGAATTAGCGGGGGCAGAAAAGATCGTTATCTGATTAGAATCACTTTTTCTGATTATATTTGATATCTGATTAGAAAGATTTGATATCTTTATCTGATTGGACCTCACAATATAGACTCATAAGAAGGGATGAAACTCAAGGAAGATTCCTTGAAGCCATCTACCCAACCTCTACAAGGAAATTGAACATAACCAGGAATGGTGGCACAAAGGTTTGCTATAACAAAGGATCCCACAGGACAGAAAAACAGCCAATTTGAAGTGCCTTCTAAAGGATGGTGAACTCTAACATAAGAGGCATCAAATTATATCTAATTATGCCTTTTAATAACAACTCACAAACAAACATTCTAACACTGACCAATTTGGCTTGCCATGAATTTCACATTTTTGTATTACATTATTTTAGGTAAGAATAAAACATGACTTGATTAAATCAAAATATTGTTGGAAGGCAAGATAGAAGCTGCAATGGTTTCTCAAGGTGGAGCAATCTCAAAAGGTCAACTTAGTAAGGAAGTCCTTTTCTGTGTAAGGTGGTGAATGATATGCTTGATACAAGAAAGTATTACAAATCTGGCTCGAATATCAAATGCACTTTAGCAAATTAGAGTTGTTGGGGTTAATGCACTGTTCTCCAAATGAAAGAATGCATTGCCAGAACACAACACAAATCAAAAGAAACTGCCAATTCATTGCAAACTGAAACATCAGAATGTCAAGCAAGGGAGGAGTCATTGGTAATCTAAAGATCTCAGGGACAACTTAGCTCTTATAGTCAGGTTCACTATGTCAATAAATTATATTTCGTTCAAAATCATGGTAGATTAGCAAACCTATACATTTTTGGAAACGTTATAGCATAAGGAAACTAAAAATCAATGTTTACATTTGGAGAGATACCTGTATGGCGGCCATTTTGGATTTTCAAAATGGCCACTGTAAAATACATATTTTGTTCTATTTCTGCCTCTAATTACCCTAAAAACTTTAAAAAATATATTAAACCTATATTTTCAGGGACAAGGAATCCAATGAAAGTATCAAATTAGTGCTATGGGGAATGGTAAGACACGAATCAAAGGTTTTGAATTGCAAAATACTGTCTTTATATTCGCGATAAGTTGCATAATCAAATACATGTTATCATTTTGTACAGGCAGTTAATAACATCAAAATGTGTCACAATAATTCATATCACCAAACATACACAGGCAGTCAGCAAAATCATATATACACATGCAGTCAGTATAACTTCACATCTACACAGGCAGTCAATGACAAAATATACACAGGCAGTCAATGGCATCAAACATACACGATTACAGAATATGCCATTTAGAGTTCGTCATCACTGTCCTGTGTGTCGTATCCGACAATATAGTCCGCATCGTTTTCACAGTCCGTTCCACACAAGCAAAGGTCGGTCAAATTGATTGGCAAATCGAATTGGTCGAATGGTCGATCGAATCGAATTCCATGAATCGAATCGAATCGAATCGATCGAATTGGTCGAATGGTCGATCGAAGCGATTGGTCGAATTGGTCGAATGGAATTGGTCGTTTGGTCGAATTGGTCGAATCGAATTGGTCGGAATTGGCAAATGTAAACATTGATTTTCAGATTTTCCATGTAATAACGTTTCCAAAAATGTATAGGTTTGCTAATCTACCATGATTTTGAACGAAAAAACAGTGAACCTGACTATTACATGAGCCTCGACTTGGTATACACACACAAAAAAAATATTGTCTTTCGAATTTGACACAGCTTGTGCATGTCAATTTTAAAATGTTATGTCTGAATAAAGCAAGTCCAGTTGAATAGCAATTGCTGAAATATAACATACATGTGGTGCATAGATTTACTGGTGACGCGGAAGTTATAGTAAACCTACCTTTTTGATAGTTCTCTCCCATCTGTCTCCATAGCTTGTACCTAAGATCTCAAACTGCACGTTGGGATTCACGTCCTCTTCATTAAATTCTAGCACGCCCGAAAGGCCCTGCACTCGACCCTATCATATGCCGCAGAAGGAAGGGATCGGTCATTGAAAGAAATACAATGAAAAAAGCGATTTTAATTAAAAATAAATAAATAATAATAAGCTGGTTAGCTTTGGACCATGGGATAGCTCCGTCCCATCTCCTGACACCCACAAAAAGATTATAACCAATGAAGTAGTTCCTATCAATTTTCAAAGTTTCATATTTTACAAATCATAAATTTCTTTGCAAAAGAAAAGCATAATGCATACAGTTCTAACAAATCAGATCAGGCAAATATAGACATAAAGAACGGGAGACGAGTGGGAAGGGAAACCAGACCTGTTTTACGACCTGTAGCATAGAGGAGCCTCCATTCCATGGCTTTGTCCATTTCTTCAAGCAGTTGAGGCTTGCCATGCTATGCCACTTGCGGTCTTCGAGTTTTTGGTGGAACGCTGTGCTGAGAAGAAGAACGCTATCATAGATGTAGCGGCTGCTCACCTGCAGGCAGAGGAGTGCTAGTTTAAATTTATGGTCATTATTATTCATCAGATAGACGGATAATTAGGCCTACCAAAGACACCCTGAGAACAGTTAATTCCTGTAAATCACTTTAACAAAAGAACCACAATTAGCTAGAATAGATAAGCTCACAATGAAGGCTGGCATGGTGCCCTAGAGATATGCACACTCGCCTCGAAGCTGTCATTCGAGTGTTTCAGGCTTCCTGTCTCCTGGCATTAATTGGTGGATGGGAAAGATCTCATGATGTCCTTTGCGAAGAATAGGCAAGCATCATGGGAAAAATTATTTCCCTAACCTTCATCAAATATTATGCCTAGCCAGCCAATGCGATAAAGACTTGGGCCAAGATTTCCATGGCCAACCCTAAAATAACATGGGAATAATTGTGGCCATTAAAGAAGGTGTAAATAAGCTCATCATATATATGAAAGACTCTTAGGTCACCCACATCCACAACTATGATCTTTGCTACCCTCACTCTCCCCAAGCACACCTCTTTATGAGTTTCCCAGTCTGCCCCTGCTCCCTCTCAGTGACCTCTTATGTACCGTGTATACAGGGTATTTCAAAAAGATGGACCCCATTTGAAATCGCTATATCTCTGCAACCACGAACTGCCCATAAATGAACCTCTTACCACTTGAAAGGGTGGGGCATAGAGTTTCAAATGACCACCGCTAGATGGCTCTCCCAGCGCACCAACAGCCTCTAGCCTCAGTCGTTCGCAAGATGGCGACCCCGCAACACAAGGCGTTTTGTGTTCTGCATTTCAGCAAGACTGAATCCGTAATTGCAGTGCAGCATGCGTTTCAACGGCGTTTTGGCATTGATCCACCAATGCCAAAGAGCATTCGTCGTTGGTACCGACAATTTGAGGAAACAGGCTGTTTATGTAAGGGGAAGAGCCCAGGGCGACCACGCACTTCAGAGGAAAACGTGAGAAGAATTCAAGAGAGTTTTCTGCGTAGCCCGTGCAAGTCCACTCGTCGTGCCAGCCGAGAACTTGCGATCCCTCATACGACTGTCTGGCGTGTGTTAAGGCGACGTTTAATCCTGAGGCCATACCGGTTGCAACTGGTACAGGCTCTTCGTACAGGTGACAAAGGAAAGCATGTAGAATTTAGTGATGCGATGTTACAGAACATGGAAGACGACAGCTTCTTACCGCGTTTGATTTTTAGTGATGAAGCAACGTTTCATCGAAGCGGTAAAGTTAACCGTCACAATGTGCGCATATGGGGAAAAGAGAATCCACACGAAACTGTAGAGCATGAGCGTGATTCCCCAAAAGTGAACGTGTTTTGTGCCGTTTCTAAAATAAAGGTTTATGGCCATTTCTTTTTCGAGGGAAAAACAGTTACAGGGCAAACCTATCTCGAAATGCTGCAGAACTGGCTCTTTCCACAACTTAATGAAGATTCCGATGACTTCATTTTTCAGCAAGACGGAGCACAGCCACATTGGTACCTGCAGGTTCGACGTTTTCTAAATGACACACTGCCTCAACGTTGGATAGGTCGCATGGGACCGCCAAGACTTGGCGCTACACTCTTGGCCCCCAAGATTCCCAGACATTACACACTGCGACTTTTTATTGTGGGGATACGTCAAAGACCGTGTTGTTGTGCCACCATTAGCGACTAATCTGGATGATCTCAAAAACAGAATCACGGCAGCAGTGACTTCAGTGAAAGAAGACACTCTGAGAGACGTTTGGGACGAATTCAACTATCGTCTCGCAGCAGGTGGAGGGCACATAGAGCATTTATAAAATGGTTAGTAAATCTTGATAACTCATGAAACCGTTTGTAACTTTTTTGTGTAATTGTAGCATGTTGCCATCGTGAAATATACTGCTTTGAAATTGGGTCCATCTCTTTGAAACACCCTGTATACATTATATATATATATATATATATATATATATATATATATATATATATATATATATATATATATATATATATATATATATATATATATATATATATGTATATATATATATATATATATTATTGCGGATTTGAGAATCCTGTGTTGTAAATATGACCCTGAAGCAAATAGTTCTTGTAAATACCTCAATTTGTGGTAAAGGTCAAAGGTCGTCCCCTTAGTTAGTCCATCGCACACATGTGGAGAACCATAGAACCTCTCCATAGTTATTTCTTTATTATGTGTATTAGTTAAGGCTCTGTTTTCCACTAGTTGACCTTGCATTGCACCAAATGAAATAAGATAGTTCCCTTTTCAAGTTTCCCCCAAATCATCTCTTCAAAGTGCCAGTAACATTGGGCTGTTTTCTGCGGCGTTGGCCACCGTTGCATTGGGCTGTTTTCTGCGGCGTTGGCCACCGTTGCATTGGGCTGTTTTCTGCGGCGTTTGCCACCGTTGTATTGGGCTGTTTTCTGCGGCGTTCGCCGCCGTTGCATTGGGCTGTTTTCTTCACCCCAAAACTCCATTACGCACGCGGTCAACTCGGGGGAGAAGGGCGTGGCTGGCCCATCGTCTTCAGGAGGTGGAGCCAGGAAGCCCTTGCGCCCAACCAGGACTCGGTGGGCACGGCTTGGTAGGGCGTGGCTATATAACCCATAGAGGGAAGCCCCACCCAAGAGATGACCGAGGGAGCCAGAGGCGTGCAGCGACAACCAGCCCCTGCCGCGTGCAACGAAAATACGTGTGCCTGCCGCCGCCTTGCTCGCTTCCAGCCCGGAGAGGACCTGCTTGCTGTGCCGCCCTGCCAAACCTTCCAGCCCTGTGGTCCCACCTTCCTCTCCCTCCAGCCAATCCAATCTGCAATTCCCTATTCCTGTGAGTGAGTTCGTTCTGTCTGTATTGTCCTGGGTATAAGTAAGCTTGTATAAGTTAATAACTGCACTGTGACTTCTATTTTTCCCTGTAAATTACATTTCTTTTCTTCTCTTGCTTTGGTTGTGTGTAAATAATTAATAAATCCCTGTGTTCTTTCTGTACCCCTTTTGCTTCTTCACATTCGGTCGCTTTAGAGGTTTCCACATTGAACACCTGTGGCACGATTTGGCCAATGTTTAGGATCGGGTTAGTCTTTGCTAATGGTTCGAACCGCGGGCTGCTAAAAACCGCTCGGCAAATAACATCTTGCCCGTGGTCTCGAACGAAGTTGCCCACCTGCCTTGTGGAGGGATTGCCGGAGGCGTACGGGAATCCCTTGACCAATCGCTTCGGGAAATCCCACCCCACAAGGGAGCGGGGTAGCTTCAGGAGCGGAGACGGTCAGCTTAACAAGACAAGGGGCTAACCACCTCTTGCTGACGGTGAGAGCCGTACTCCGTTTCCGTAACAATATATATATATATATATATATATATATATATATATATATATATATATATATATATATATATATATATATATATATATATCTATCTATCTATCTATCTATCTATCTATCTATCTATCTATCTATCTATATACACATATATATATATATTTATATATATACACATATATACATATATTTATATATATACACATATATACATATATTTATATATATATATACACATATATACATATATATATATACACATATATACATATATTTATATATATACACATATATACATATATTTATATATATACACATATATACATATATTTATATATATACACATATATACATATATATATATATATATATATATATATATATATATATATATATATATATATATATATATATATATATATATATATATATATATATATATAAATATATACATATACATATATATAAACATATATATATACATATACATATATATATATATACACATTACACATATACATATAAACATATACATATATATATATATATATACATATACATATAAACATATACATATATATATATATATATATATACATATACATATATATACATATACATATATAAACAGTACGAGTTTCTACTATTGGAGTTTCTACTATTTCTCACAGTTATATATATATATATATTACTGTAGAAAGTCAGAATTCCAACAGAACTCCAAGCCCTGTTGGGATCCGTGTCGGGTTGGACGGCTTCAGGATTTCTACATTACCATCACAGCAGACATGTCACGAAATGGCGATCGCGCTCACAACAACAACAACAACAACAACGATGTATACCTGACCACCACGATCAATGAACTTCAACGATTGATGCAAAAAAGACAAAGACATGAACTACACTTCACTTACCTAAACGAATATAAACAACGAGGGATCGTACCTAAAGGTCTCCTCATTAAAAAACGATCTTGCTTCGCAACTCGAACCAATGATGACGTCATCACTGCGCGTTGGAATCTACTGCTCTGGAACACTGCTCAACAACTACTGGAGATTGTAATAACACAAGTAAAAATAAAATTAATCAAATTGAAAGAGAACATCAGCCAAAAGAAGGAGAGATGTGGAAGAATGTGAATCCTGGCCAATACCACCACATAATGTGCTCATTCAATGATAAGCTAATGGCTGCTAAACACGACATTGTTAAAGTTAAGGAAAGGAAACTTAAACGTGATGAAATGTTATGCAAGCATATAAAACCATCTCAAGAGAATACACCCATTGCAAACAATAACCAGGTAACTCCAACCACCACTCCCAACCACTTTTCTCCAACCACTTCTGACCAACCAATACAATCACTTCTCCAACCACTTCCAACCACTTCTCCACCACTTCAACCACTCCATCTTCAACCACTCCAACGACTTCCAACCACTTCTCAAACCGCTTCGGACCAATTTAAGCATAAACACAAAAATCGACATTATCGGAAAAAACAATACACAAACCGCAGACATCATTACATGCAGAACCGTTCCTCCATGGAAATGAACACAGCTGAGGTTGAAAATAGTCAAACCAACAACAATAGAACTTCTACTGCAACCAAACTTGTAGATCTACCTAAACTCGGGATCATCAATCTTTCCAATCATTCCCTCAGTGAGGCGGAAATAAACCTGCTCTCTAAGGGTTTAAAATTTTGCCCAATCGCTCCACAAATAGACCAATTACAATTGAAAGAGGATTTAAAGGATTTCTGTAGGCGAATGACATTAAAGGCACACTTTGCTAAAGTACACCCAGCACCGTCAACACCACAACAAAAAACACCAACAACCACGCATACAATCACATACACCGATACTAATACACCACAACTCACTTTACCTAAACCAAAAAGCACCTGAACACCACGTGTTGACAATCCATATCTACATGTCCATATGGAACAAGTGGTGAATGAAATTGAAAAGGTGGCACAAAAATATAATTGTTCCAGACATAAGGACAATCTTACAAAGGCAGAGCGACAAGCACTTCACAATCTCCAAAATAATGAAAAGATAGTCATAAAGCCAGCAGATAAAGGTACTGCCATTGTCATTATGTCGACTACCGATTACGTTGCAGAAGGTAATCGTCAACTACATAGTGATAGTTACAAAGAGCTCCCATCCGACCCTACCCTTTTACATCTTGAGGTTAAAAAGGTAGTAGATTCTATTCGGGTGGATAAAACCATCAAATCTCGCTTGGTTCCGAAAGATCCTCATTGCCCTAACCTTTATTTTCTTCCTAAAATACACAAGGTAAACAATCCAGGTAGACCAATCGTATCTGGCTAAACATGTCCAACTGTTCTAATATCAAAATTTATTGACTGTCATTTACGTCCTCTCGTGATGAATCTCTCCTCATACCTCAAGGACACAAACAGTTTTCTGACCCACATCCAAGGATTGAACAGAATATACTCACCTTTCAACTCCCAAACCATTTTAGTCACAGCAGATGTTACATCCCTCTACACTAATATTCCACATTCAGAAGGCCTGTCTGCATGCCGCAAAGCCCTCGATACACGACAAGTCCCAATGCCACCTACTCAAGACCTTATGCGCCTATTAGAACTGACACTCAAACTGAATAATTTCCAATTCAACGGACGACATTACATTCAAACTCAAGGTACCGCTATGGGTACCCCTGTTGCACCGTCGTACGCTAACATCTTCATGCGAATGATAGAGGCCAAGATCAATGCACAACCTCATCACGGCATCTTGGAAAAATCCTGGGTACGTTATATTGATGACATCCAGTTCATCTGGTCAAAATCCCCCCGTAGTCTCACACAATTCCAAAATGAATTAAATTTGATTCATCCGACCATCAAGTTCACATTCGACAGCTCACAGTCCGAAGTTCACTTTCTAGACACATCACTCACGCTTCAAAATAACAGACTCGAAACAGAACTATACACCAAACCAACAGACACTCACTCTTACCTTCTCCCTTCTTCATCTCATCCTAAATATACAATTATTGCAAGCATACCATACAGTCAAGCACTCAGAGTAAGACGCATTTGCTCAACAAAAATGGCAGAAGAAACTTCTCTCTGCCAATTAGAAACACACTTCATTGCAAGAAACTATGACCCTCACTCTGTGAAAGAAGCAATAACCCGAGCAAAACGCATACCGAGAGCAGACCTTCTGACTTACAAACCCAAACCTGCAACTAACCGTGTCCTACTGGTAACCACTTACTCTCCTACCTCATCCCAATTGCCAAGTATTCTGAATAAGGCCCTTCCTCTCCTCCATCAATCAGACACACTCGGCACCACATTTCCTCAACCTCCACTAACATCATTTCGACGTGGTCGGACACTCAGGGACCTCTTGGTAAAAGCAAAGCACCCACAGCCCCACAAAAAAACAAACTAGGCTCCCTGGCTTCTATAAATGCACAGCAAACAAATGTATTATTCACAAGCATTTACTAGAAGGAAACAAATTTTGTAGTTCTAGCACTGGACAAAAATTCCCCATCACCTCCTATATGAACTGCAAACCTACATGGGTCATATACCTAATCACTTGCCAAATGTGCAACAAACAATATGTTGGAAAAACTGAGAATACACTCTACACACGATTTAATAACACCCGGTCAGAAATCAATAACTTCCACACCAGTCAGGGCAAATCGCTACTTCACACAATACACTTTAATCAACCGGATCACTCTATAAATGACATTCAAATCTCTGCCATTGAATCAATCACAAATCGATCACACACCACGATTCTGAAACGTGAGTCCTTTTGGATACATAAACTTCGGTCAAAAATCCCTCATGGCATAAATTTTGATGATTAAAGCATGTTCTTACATCAACCCAATCAAATTGTTAACCGTAACCCATTCATTCATTCATTCACCCATTCATTCATTCTACCTTTATATGTCATTTATATAAATATATTATATGAATATAAATGGTATATGAATATATGCTTGTGTGTTTATGTATGTATCCCTATATTTGTATATGCACGTGCACCGGAACTGTAACGCAAACGGTAACTGTAAGGTGCGCTTCACTTCCGTTGAACTTGGGGCCGGTGAGTGAGCTTTGGCGTGGCTCTTCCTTTTGTATGCATTTTCTACACATATCACACATCTTACACACATATCACTATACATACTTGACTGATACACATGCCTGATGTTTTTGTAGACTCAGAAGGAGACCTTTGTTGGTCGAAAGCTTGTCAAATTAAAGATCGAAGTCCTGAAGCTACGTCCGCGTCTGATTTAATCTCCCGATTATATATAATATATATATATAATTATATGTATATATATATATAATTATATGTATATATATATATATATATATATAATTATATGTATATATACGTATATATATTAGGGTGGGCTTCAAAAAATCAAAATGCAGATTTTCTCCGGGACATGGTCTATTTTTGTTCCTTTTGGTGTCAAAGGAAACCACACCAAATTTGAATGGAATCCAATAATATGTAGGGGTGCCACATCAGTGATGAATTTTCCCCCATGCAAAAATAGGAAATTCCCATTTTTTGGGCTGTATATACACAAAATAAATACATAATTATATATATACATTAAATATAATATTAAAAATAAATATATAGTAAATATACATTAAATAATAATAATATATATTATATTATACATTATATATACAATTATACGATAGACAATTATACAAATATAGACAAATATAATACATTAAATAATATATTAAAAATAAATATAATATTAAAATTTAAATATAATAAATAAATATATAGTTATACAATATATATACATTATAATTAAATATACATTAAATTTATACATAAAATATACATTAAATAATAAATATACATAAATACACATTATATATATAGTTATATACAATATATTATACATACAGTTTTGAGACTTCCTATGATCACTATCTGGGCAATTTTCATGCATGTTTTGTACAGGTTCCTGGGGTCAGGGGTACGCTTTTTTAGTGTGTAATATGTAGGCCTAACTTATTGACTGTGGCTCTTTTGTAGAGAGTGACCCTGTGGAGTAAGAATTAACAGGATTTCACCCACATTCTTGCGTATTTTGCAGATATGGCATGTGCTAGTACCAGTGTTTCATTGAAAACTCGGGCTCAGGATAATGTGTATCTCATTGGGTCCACTTCTGGAGATGCCATCAAAGGTGCCAAGCTCCCGACTGTGCATCAATCTCTTGTCCTGTTTTTCCATCACCTGAAGAAGGAGAATCGCACTGCCCGGGAGAGTGCAACCCTCACCATTGAAGAGGTTGTGAAGTTCTGGGAAAAAGCTCACCTACCTACAACGACGAAGCAGCACTGCATCCATCGTTTGGAGAGGCTATATGAAGAATGGAGGAGCCTCCAAAAAGGTGCAAAGCGGGGTGGTGCGACCCAAGAGAAAAAGGAAGCATCCTTCAAGGCCTCCTTGGAGAAGACGTTTGATCTTAGGCATGCAGATTCGGAGGCCATAATCACCAACCCCGAGGACAGGAAGTTTCTTCACGATCAATTCTCAGAGAGGAAGGCTTCAATGGGATCTGTAGACACTGTGTTGGAAGCAAAAACGAAGCGAAAGAAAGAAAGGGAAGAAAAGGAGAAGACTAAGGCAGAGAAGGAAAATAAGAGACAGGAAATGGTCATGAAGGGTGCTACTGCTATGGAAGTCACAGACTCAGACTCTGACTCTGAGACCACGGCACAGGCTGGTTCTTCATCATCTGATGGTGGGATATCTCGTCCCAAGAAAAGAACTTGTGTATGTACAGGCTTGGTTTCGGGCTCCACAAGCTATTGAGGCTCCCCTGAATGACATTAACCTCTTCAAGAAGTTGGAAAAGTTTGAACAAATCAATCAGAAGATGGCTCAGGCAGCCTTGAAGGCACTTGGCCGCCACACGTGGTACATGAGCCCAGTACTAGTGGCATTTGCATTCTTTGATACCAGAATTGACAAAGAAAGCAAGATCAATATGATTGAAGCATTGAAAAATGACGGTGAAAACCCCTCTCCAAAGAGACCAGCAATCAAACGAGGAACCGCCCTGTCAATCGCTGGCCTCATAACAAAACACACCAAGCATTTCTTCAGCATCCTAGGGACCCCAACTGATTGGATGGATAAGGATCCTGGTTCATGGGAGCAAGAAACCAGCTTTCAGGAAGCAAAGAAAGCCGCCAGTGGCTTAGTCGTGGTGAACGACAGGGCAGAAAGGGGTGTCGCATTGATACAAGACTACAATAAGCTCCTTACAAAGGATGAAGAGCAAAAGCAAGCTCTGCTCCAAGTTGTTGCTGCTCACAGGAAGATGTACCCCGATGCCAAGAAGGCAACAGTGGTGAAACAGGCCCAGAAATAGGAGTTACATTTCTCATTATATTTGGGTTTTTTAATATTATGTGATATGGTGTCTCTTCATTTTATGAACTGAACATTTGGATTGTTATCATTGAATTTGAGTTTTCATAGCAATATAGTGCTATTTGTGCAGCTATTGTAACTTGTGTTTGCTAGAATACAAAGAAAGTGAGTGGAGGGTGGATTTTCATAAAACAAACTTCTGGTTTTGCTTTCGATCCATATATAGAAAAGTTTTGTAGACACCTTTAGTTTGAAGGCTGATGTGGCACCCCTAAATAAAATCAGATTGCTTTCATATTTGGTGTCTTTTCATTTTGTAACAAAAGGAACAACATAAAGCCATGTCCCAGTAAATATTTAAAAAAAATTATTTTGAGCACCACCCTAATATATATATATAATTATATGTATATATATATAATTATATGTATGTATATATATATATATATATAATTATATGTATATATATATATATATATATATATATAATTATATGTATGTATATATATATATATATAATTATATGTATATATATATATATATATATATATATAATTATATGTATGTATATATATATATATATATATATAATTATATGTATGTATATATATATATATATATATAATTATATGTATATATATATATATATATATATAATTATATGTATATATATATATATATATATATATATATACAGTATATATGTCAAGTAGTAGATTTGTTATTGCCTAAAGTTCAGTTATAGACGTTGGTTGCTAATGTGTTATGATTTAAATGTTGTTTAAAAATGCTATTTTCATAAAGTTAATAAAGGGTTTTTGCTTCGTTTTAGTTTTGGATGAGGAAAGGCTCGCTGAGGTCATGCTGGACAAATTGTATACGTGTGCTTTTTCGAGGCTAGATAAGGCCGGTCGTGAAACCACGCCCACATGCGCGTGATTTTGTGTAACGCGAGTAGAATGTTTAGAGTGCAGACATAAACCTATCGTTAACCATATATATTTTGTATTAGTCACAGCGACGCATGACTCTGTATAAACATGCTTTGAATTACTCATGTAAACAAACCCATAAAATATATGGGTTTGTTTGGCCAAGCATACACTTCTCTTTGTGAGTTACATTTCTGTTTTCTCGGAGCCCAGAGAAACATTTGGTCCGAATGATAAGGAAGGGCTGACTCCCCCGAACAGCGGATAACGGTGGGAGGGACTCTCGCCAGTCGCTTTGTTCTCTCGGAGATTTTCTGATAATCGTATTCATATATAAGTGAATGAGAATCAATGTGTTTCCAGGAAGGCTTGACGTGGCATGAGACTGGCTCTTGCTGTAGATGTCTTGGCTTCTTCCGGATCTGTATAAGTTGGTTTTAAATAAAGCTGCGTCATTTCAGGCTATTGTGGACTTCTTTTGCAAACGAAGAGCTGCTTCTTCACAAATGGTACCAGGAGTGGGGTGTCAACAGACGCGGAGGACGGGAAGCGGGCCCCGGGCGACAGAAGGAAGGTCCCGAGGCCGGGACGCTGGCACTCTAATTTGATTAAGGTGAGCAATTGTTTTATACCAGAGGGCTATCTTTCCAAATTTGTACCTTGCTTCTTCGAACGGGTTCAGTCCGCTTCCCTGTCATCCGCGCTGCCTGCACTCGAACAGAAATTGTAAGTAAAGGCTCATTTAGGCCTCAGAATGACGTGGTTTTGTTAAAGCCAGGATAAACAAGTAAGGATACCAGGAAGGACTTAACAGTAAGCTTAAAGTTACAGTTAGCACCAGGAGGGGAAAATGAGGTCGGACAGCCATATAGGCTGAAGCCAGGTGGCCAAGATTTTTCCAGGAAGGAACAGCCCAGAGACAAGATGGGGTATGCCATTGCATGCCAGGGAACGAAGGGCTGTGGCTAACTTAGATAGAAGGCCATAGGAACATAGAAGGCCATAGGAACATGGCCAGTAAAAGGATTTGCGCAGGATATCGGTGAAGATAACGTTCGGTACAAGGGAAGGGGGAAAGTGAGGTCGGACAGCCGTAAAGGTTGAGCCAGGCCGAGAACTTTCCAGGAAGGATCAGCCCAGAGCAATAAGATGGGAAGCAAGCTAAGGAAAGAAGGGGAACCCCTTAAGGGAACCCCGGCATCTTTCATGTTTAAGAGGCATCATTTTGCCGCGGTAAGACCATTAAAGGACTGGGCTGGGTTAACTAAAGATTTAAATAATCCCTGGCCAGAGGACAAGTAAGTAAGCAGTTAAACAAGTAAATCAGCGAGTGATGCCGCTGGACCAGATGCCAGACCAAGACCCCCCACCCCCCCAAGCCCTGAGCCCTGTCCCCGGGCTACAGGCGCCACCTCTCCCACCCCCGCCCCTGTTCCCCCAGGGGTTAGACCCCCAGAAAACTAGACCAGCCGCCCCTCAGGTTCACCTTAGCCCGGGCAATCCTTTTAGAGGACAAGAAATTAATGGGGCGGACAGCGGGTTCGCGGCCCCAGAAGGGCTAGGAGTATTGTATTGTACCCCTCAGTGGAAGGGCTCACGGAATCGGAGAACTCACAGCCTACAATCGAGATGTGTCCCTTTAAAAAACCATTTGAAAGAACCAGATTTGGCGGCTATGCAGGAGCGGGTGAGAACCTTGCTGGCTGAACAGCCCGGTCACGTACCGGAACTTATGCGTTTGTGGATACAAAATACAGGCGCAGATTGGCGGGACGTCTGCCACATGGGAGAGGCTGTATTGCCAGCGCGGGTGTGGGGCCAGGCCAAAGTACACGCACGCTGGCCGAATGTAGCACCAACCCCGGCCCAGACCCTCGACGATTGGGGGGCCCTGGTCGACCTGTTGTTGGCCGGGGTACACATCGCACTAAGGCTAACCGACCAATTAGATGAAGCGGCCGAGCAGTGGGACATGGGCGACGATAAGAAGGCCGATGTAAAGGACGACATGTTGCAAATGATTGCCCAGGAATCCATAAGGGCCCCCTCCCCAAAATTTGGAACCCACAAGGGCCCCCTCCCCAAAACTGGAACATACAAGGGCCCCCTCCACAGCCGCAGAATTGGGCCGTGCAAAAGGACCCCCCACCCCCCCCAAGACCTGAGCTCAGTCCCGGGGCTCTAGGCAACACCCCAACACCCCCGCCCTGCCTTCCCTTTTTCACCTCAACCCACCCCCGTCCAACCTGTCCCAAAAAAAAAAATCCTTTTCCTTGAATGAGAGACGTAACATGAATGAGCAAAGACTGTTTGGGAGTGGCTGGAGAAAGGCATGATTTGAGTCGATCTGAGTTTCGCGCGAAGAATGGGAGACTCACTCGTATATGAATGAGGAATGAATGTATATTGGGATGTTAATTGACGTGTGTATCTGGCCAATGCATTTGTCTGTCATCTGTTTGGGAGTTGTTTGGGAAGCGAATTGATATAAATCGGGTCAGGAAAGCACTCGGAGTGCCCGCAGCTCACCTTTGGAATTGGTGTCATATAGTGCATTTTGGGTCAGAGAGGTCAAGCGTCGGAGATCCTGTTTTTTTGCGATGTTTACGAGCTAGGGATGAGTTCTGACAGCTCAATGTTCTGACAGCTCACTACATGCCAAGTCGTAGATTCTTTATTGACAATTCAATGTTATGGCAGCCGACTGCATGTCCCAACGTGAGGTAAACCCCGCCGTGAACGCGAATAGAGTGGCGTGCAGGGAGTGTTGAGATTCGTGCGGAGGCACGAGGGTGCGCGCCAAGACGGGGGGGGGGGGGGGGCGTGGCGTCGTCGCGTTGAGATGGTTGTGCCAGGTCGATCGGCGATCTCTGAATTTAAATCGGATTTTTGTCATGTGTGTTGTGAAATTAAAACGTCTATCCGAGAATCCTGGCAATGTTCGTTTAATTAAAATGTGGTACAAACCTGCGTTTCCGCCGTGCGGCTCCGTGGAAGTTAGAGTAGAGTTATTGTGTGTTCAGGCAAGAGCCGAGCGAGCCGCGAGTCACGGGTGTGCTGTATGAGATTTGCTCAGAGTGCCGGCGATAACTCGCCCACTCTCAGAGGAGGATGTGTGCCCAAATGCATTGTGGGTCATTTCGACTTTGCTGGATGTCGGACGTTCATGTCAGACGAGCCATGTCGGAATAGTGGCCGGCTGCGACATATATGCCAGGCAATGTCACAGGACGAATACGTTATTTGAGATGGATTTGAGTCACGTTAAATGGAGGACATTTGGGAGGATGAAGAGATGCAAGTAACGTGGATTAAATTGTGGTATCACGAGTTGGGTGCCAGAGATATTGTGGTTATTATAACTCACTGATTATAGGGGGCGCCGGGCGCACCGAGTACAGATCGGGTTGCATGATGGAGCACGCATGCATGGATTTTGGCTTTGCGAGGCTCCGGATAGAAATTGGCATTTCGATGCTGTGGATTATATTGTGCCTGCCCGGAAAGGTGATGTCCTGTGCTGGGGCTGGCGACATGCCTCTGTTATTTGTCTGTCTGTCGGTCTGATTGTAAGTCTTTGGTACTGGGAGGGCTAATTGAGTGCTCAGGCGTCATTGTTCCATGGAGGCAGGTACTGTGAGTCACAAAAGGTAAATGTAACACAGAGAGATGGACAGGACAACAATGGAGTTTATATGGACGGGTTTGGGGCAGTTTCAATCTGACGATTACAGAGTGCTTTGTTCCGTTCACGAAACATGTAAAATTCATGGAGTTGAAGTGGTTTGCAAGAAGGCAGCAGAGTCAGTACTGGGATGCAACTTCGTCCAGGGGTTTTGGTCCAGCCTGCAAGGAGTCCAGGGGCTTGTTTCAGGGCTGGGTCGCCAAAAACGGGATGCTGTGCCCATCTGGATGTAAAATTATCCATCAAGGACGGGGAATGATGTGCAGTGTGATTGATTGGAGGTAATAAGGATTTGTGTTGATTTCCTGATTTGAGTTCATCTGGAAACAAAGACAGATGGGATTAATGTGTATATCAGGAACATTTTGGAAAAGAAATATGGATATATGACATTACTAAAATATAACCAAGCAATTGAGAGTTCTTGGGTTAATGGGATATAAATAAATGCATCTACAAGTTGATGGTTTATAAAAATTTAGTTCTGGATGATACTTAAACGATGAACAATGTTGGCAATATACAAAGAATGTGACTTGTTTTTTGGGGGGAAAACATGTGGTTTAAATTTGGTTGGCTAAGTTTTAAAGATGGAGATGTTTCGCAGAACTCTTATGATTATTTATATGAGTGGTGGACTATTCCATGGCGAAGCATTTTCCAGTTTATTGAAAGTTGGATAAGAGGGAGTATCCAGGAAAAAGATGTTCAAGTGAACTTTGTGCTGTGAAAAGAATGTCGAGTTAATGGAAGTGTTTTGTTCGATTAATTTTGTTCAATTTGTGTTCAAATGACCATCGATGTTGGGGGCAAAGTTATGGGTGAATTTGGTGAGTGGTTGTGGGCAAACGAAGATTAATTTAGATTTATCATAGTTAAGTTCGAGGAAGTTGATTTGAAGCCAGAATTTCATTTGGATGCCAGAAAGGAGAAAGGAGATGCTGAAAGCCAGAAAGGAGATGCTGTTGTCTACTCTGAATGACAGGTGGCGGTATCCAGGGCGCTGAGGAGTTTGTTCACGTTGTAAAGTTTGTTTATTTAGTTTGTTTATTGTAGAGAAGAGTGCTTTTGGGATTCCGGAGCCAGAGTGGATAATTTGAGGGTAGTAGGTGGAGTAGAGGACATCTTTGCAGTGCTGTAGGTGGTCCTTGTAGGCTTGGGAGTGAACTGATTTGGGTTTAATAGGCACAAGCTGGTCTAAACAGGGTGAGGAGGATGGCGTGATTGATGATGTCAAAGGAGGCGTTGAGGTGAGGAGGATGAAAATGTTGAGGTTGCCGGCATCAGAGGAGAGAAAAGGTCGCTGGTGATTTTGAGGAGAACAGTTTCAGTACTGTGGCTGGAGCAGAATCCGGATTGGGATGTTTCATACAGGTTATTGGCAGAGTGGTGATGTTTGAGTTGAGTGGCCACAGCACGTTCCAAAACTTTTGACAGAAAGGGTAGATTGGAGATGAGTCTGAAGTTATTTAGGGTGTCAGGGTTTAGTCCAGGGTTTTTCCAAAATGGGGGTGAAGTTTCACGAGTTTTTGGGGAAATCGGTATGTGAAGCTGGATTAAGTTGGAACTGCTTGATGAGCCATGGAGATGGATTGGGTTTTGTTGTTGGTTGTCTGGGAGTTCGGTTGTTGCATTGCCAAAGGTTTCTGTGTGGTGGACACACTCGTTGGCTGTTGTCTTGTGTGACGTGGATGGAGATGTATGTGGCTGCGTGTGGCTGCCTGGAGTCGGGAAGACGGCTACAGTGGTTGATATTGGTTGTGGATCGTCCGGGGTGCTTCGATTTGCATAGGGGGTGAAGATTGGGATATTACATTATTTTAAGTAAGTATTGGTATGAGTAATTACATAAGTAATTATGAGTTATTATGAGTATTAGTTATGAGTAAGTGATTATTTTAGTAAAGTTACATGTTTCGCTGTGTTGTGGATCTGCGGACAAGCTAGTTTGATGGGTACCCTGGGGTCTTCGGCGTGTCTATGTGTTTGGCTGTCTGTCACACCGGACTCTTGAATGGGTTTTCATGAGACGAATTTCAGACATAACAGTGAGAATCTATTTTGAGCGAATCACAGTGGGTGAGGAAAACATTGTGTGTGACCAGACACCAGAACTGACTAGAATTGAAATTGGAAGTAGACCAGGTTATTTCTATTATTTGTTTATTCGTGAAAATAAATAAATAATAGGGGGAGGTTAATGGAGGTTAATGGTGGTTTGTGTGTGTTAATGGAGGTTAATGGTGGTTTGTTTGTGTTAATTCTAGTTGAAACTCTCGCTGAAGTAATTTTCGTTTATTTTTATTTTTTGATTCGATTTGAGAGTTGAGATGATTGATTTTTTATTAATTTTATAATTTTATTTTTATTGATGTTGGAAACAGGTAATGGGATGCTGAGAGAAGGATTGAATTTAATTTGAATTGGACTGGATTAAATGGGATTGAATTTAAAAATTGAATATTGGATAAAATTGGATCCACTTGGAAAAAAGTGGATTAGGAAATTGGAGAAAAGGTGTTCTATGAAACTATGAATTGAATGAATTGAATCTATGAATTGGAGACCTGTAGACCAGGCGCTCCCAGGAGACTTGTGGACCAGGTGTTCCACCAGAGGAAAAAGACCAGGTGTTCGTGGAGCACTTCACCTGCAAGAACGCCTTGGAACCAAGGTGGAAGGGACCAGTCCAGGTGTTGCTGACTACACCAACGGCAGTCTTTTGCGAGGGCAAGACCTCGTGGATCCACGCCACGCACTGTAAGTTGGCCATACAAGCACCAGACACTACACCACAGCAACCACAGTAAGGATGGGCCTAATCATAGGTACAATACTATTGATAGCGACAGCAGCTAGGGGAAACTCCGATTCCAATAGATGCGAAAACAAAACCCGACACCTCACCGTAACATGGGGACAAAGAGTATCACTACCATGTTTCGAACAGAAAGCCCTGCACACAAATTGGGTGAACATAAATTGGCTAGCACTGTCGGCAGGGCCTGGACGCGTTGGCATGGTACTACAAAAGCAACGAGAGTTCCGGGAAGACGGGCAAGCTAGCATTAAGACCTTGGCCCAACCAGGATACCAATGGGGAACCCCTGATTTTAAGCTACAAACACGCACACGCCTAGGGAAAGACATGACCATGCAGGTCCGGTGCAGCGTCTGGACCCCTGGCGCGGCCGGTGGCGAAAGGAACTACATACGATGCATCGAATACATACTCACGCCACAACCCCAGAATAAGGCCCCAAAGAAGGGTGAAAACACATATTGGAAAGTGGCCAGGGAGGTGGCAACAATTCAAAATAGGACACACTGCTGGTCGTGCATGCGCTTTCCCCAAGCAGGCACCACAGGAATACACATGATAGTGCTACCTCTGTCCCTCAATGACCTCTGCTCACAACCTATCGATTCCCCATGTTTAGTCACCACGCTGGAAAGAGAAGGGGTTGACAACGGCAAGAGTTGCAATCGACAATTTAATTATCGCCCGTCAATGATTGCCCATGTGGCCGAGAGGCCTGCCCCCGTCTGGGTCAAACCACAGAAAGGGAAGGTCTGCCTCCAGGGTTCCGGCCACTTGCGTATGGGAGAATCAGAATGCGCCTACACTCTCCCCGGGAAGCTGGGACAAGGGAGCTCGGGGATTACATTACGAATAGTACTGCAAGATAAACACAACCACAACATAACGGCTATAACATTCTCTAGGGGGGTTAGTAGGATTAATGGGGTGGTAAAGGGACTCCAGTGCCTATCCACCCACCTGGTCCCACCCCATGGGACAATGTTTATATGCGGCGACAAGGCTTACCCCTATTTACCAAATAATTGGGGGGGCACATGTTATCTGGGTTCAGTCCTTCCTGACGTTGAGATACTGGATGAGCTAGACCCAAAGTCCTTGGACAGGCGTTATAAGAGGTCAGTCATGAACGAAGATGGAACCACTAAACTACACGGGAGTCTATGGGAAAAGGTGTTTGGTTTCTTCTTCCCAGGAGCGGGCACAGTCATGGATAGTTTCCGAATAGACAAATTGGCTTTGACCCTAGAAAAGGTGGCAAACGACACCGCTACGGCTCATGACATACTATTGGACACGGTAATTCACATGCGTACAATGGTGATGCAGAATCGGGTGGCTTTGGACATGCTCCTGGCAGAGAAAGGAGGGGTATGCGGAATTATAGAGGGAAAATGTTGCACTTACATACCCGATCCATCTGAAGGAGTGTCAGCCGCAATAGTGAGACTAAGGGAAACTAGCCACGCCCTGACGATCGATCGGATCGCGCGTGAAAATTCTTATACATTTAGCTGGCTCACTGACTGGTTCCAGGGATGGACGGGCACCATAGTGAAGTGGTTATTGACCGCACTGGCTGTGATAATCGGGGTAGTAATTTGGGGGGCACTAATGAAATCTCTAGTCCTCCTCTGTATGAGAAAGTATTTTACAGGATGGAAAGTGAAAAAGCCGCCGACAACGACTATGGCTCTGACCACAGAGGCCGTCGACCTGAACGGGTCCTTCAACAAGGCAGTTGCGACCGGCGCTCCAGAAAATTGCATTGAATTTTGTAATGACTGTGATACTTGTGCGGATCCCATGTGGGAACTGGCTGCTGCCTGTAACGGTGTATGTGATGACTGTGATACTTGTGCTATAAACCCCTTGCGTGTACTGGCTAACGCTGCTTATGTATTACAAGCGGACAGCTGCACGCCCCCTTCCGACCCAACTATGGATCTGATTGCGACACTGGGTCTGGCGGTCGAGGGACCCGACGCGGATGTCCTAGACCCGCAAGCCGACCAGGCGCCCATGGGAGACTTTGACATAAAGGAAGTTCCTCTCTTTGCTTCATATGTATTAAGTTCAAATGCTTCAAGTGAATCGGATTTTTACGCTCTGTACCCTGACCAGGAAATTGAGACACAAGATACTGACAATACTATGTATTCCCCAGAACAGCAGCACGTGAGGGACCTCATGGGCATGATCGTTGATTAACTTCGAAGATCTGCAAGGACTGAGTCTGCAAAGGGTGGGGGGAGCAAGTTCCGCAGGGGAGGTGACGGGCCCTCTGGCGGAGCAGAACCTCATCTGGACCAGACACCTTCGTTGTGGATCCGAAACGTTAATGGACTTTCATGTTCTGAGCCCTCAGGCTCCGAGCACGCACCACACGACACGTTCGCCAAATGCACGGGCGAGGCGCTTTGGGCGCACGATATGCCCTTGGGAGATACCCGCATTACACAATTATTTTTTCAATACCCGCATTACACAATTATTTTTCAATAAAGCCCGATGTGGCACGTTGTCTCTTAAGATACTTTGTCTCGACGAGACAAGAGGAAGGAATGTCAAGTAGTAGATTTGTTATTGCCTAAAGTTCAGTTATAGACGTTGGTTGCTAATGTGTTATGATTTAAATGTTGTTTAAAAATGCTATTTTCATAAAGTTAATAAAGGGTTTTTGCTTCGTTTTAGTTTTGGATGAGGAAAGGCTCGCTGAGGTCATGCTGGACAAATTGTATACGTGTGCTTTTTCGAGGCTAGATAAGGCCGGTCGTGAAACCACGCCCACATGCGCGTGATTTTGTGTAACGCGAGTAGAATGTTTAGAGTGCAGACATAAACCTATCGTTAACCATATATATTTTGTATTAGTCACAGCGACGCATGACTCTGTATAAACATGCTTTGAATTACTCATGTAAACAAACCCATAAAATATATGGGTTTGTTTGGCCAAGCATACACTCTTCTCTTTGTGAGTTACATTTCTGTTTTCTCGGAGCCCAGAGAAACATTTGGTCCGAATGATAAGGAAGGGCTGACTCCCCCGAACAGCGGATAACGGTGGGAGGGACTCTCGCCAGTCGCTTTGTTCTCTCGGAGATTTTCTGATAATCGTATTCATATATAAGTGAATGAGAATCAATGTGTTTCCAGGAAGGCTTGACGTGGCATGAGACTGGCTCTTGCTGTAGATGTCTTGGCTTCTTCCGGATCTGTATAAGTTGGTTTTAAATAAAGCTGCGTCATTTCAGGCTATTGTGGACTTCTTTTGCAAACGAAGAGCTGCTTCTTCACATATATATATATATATTTATACATATATATATACATATATATATATTGTTATGGTTTTCAGAACAGGCACTTGTAAATAATAATCCATTGTAAATAATTCCCTGTAAATATTCCCATTTTTCAAAGGTCAAAGGTCGCACCCTAGTTAGGCCATATTACAACCCGTAGCTCACCATAAAACCTTGTTATTTCATTAGTATGTGTTTTAGTCAAGGCTGTGTTCCCAATATTTTGACTCTGCATTGCATTAATCAAATAACATAGGCCCTTTTCAATCCCGTTCATTTTGCGGCTTGGCCTCCCTCCAAATTGTACTACGCGCCTCTGCCAGCCGCAGCCGCCTCAGCGCTCGCTCCAAACGCCATTAACCATGCGGTCATAGCGGAGAAAAAGAGGGAGGAGTTATCGGAGCGAGGCGTAGCCCTGTTAAGGGCGGAGTCGGTGAGCCCTTGCTACCAACCAGGGCCGAGGCGAGCTCACCGGTGGGTGTGTCGAAAAGGCACGCGGCTTGATACACGAGCGCGTAATATAAGTGCTCGCGTAGAACTACTTAGAGAGTCTGAGTCTGCCAGAGAGAGTCTGAGAGTCGGCCGGGGAGAGTCGGAGTCTGAGAGTCTGCCAGGAAGAGTGGCACCATTGGAGAGAACGAGATCCACAACGAGAGACGTGGGTGGAGAGTCACGTGGCACGCGTCACGATTCCTCCGATTCACGGACGCAATTCCTCCCCGATATATGAACCCCCCCCCCCCCCCCCCCCGCATGTAAGGTCCGCTCGCGACGACAATACAAACCGCGCTGCCTGCCGGGTTTCGCCGCGGAACCGGAGCCTGAACCGAGGTGGAGCGTGGACCGGAGTGGAGCGTGAACCGGGGCCGGAGCCAACGCTGGCTCATCTGCGTGGACCTTCGTTCCTGCTATTCCCCTTTCGTGTAAGTCTGTTTGTGTTGTCCTGGGCATGTTAATTAAGACTGTATAAGGCTGCACTGTGTGATCTTTTCCTTCTTGGTGGTTGTAAGTTGTATAATAAATTCCTGTGTTCTTCCTTTACTTTGTTTTCCTCTCCATCCGATCGTTTTAGTGATTTCCCAATCGAATATACGTGGCATGATTAGAACCGCTCAGAATCGGGTTCGTCTTTTTACTAACGGCTCGAATCGTGGATTGCTAAACCGCTCGGCAATTTCCACCTGTCCATGGTTCGAGCGGGAGTTATTTCCCTGCTTTGCGGAGGGATTGGCAAAGGTATTTGGGAGCCCACCTTGACCAATCACCCTGGCCAATCTCACCCCGCAAAGGAGCGTGTAATTTCCAGGAACGGAGGATCGGCCGGTGTAAAAGAAAAGGGGATTAACCCCCCTTGGTAAGGGGAGCGCCGACCCCTGAATCAGCAAAAAATATATATATATACATATATATACATATATATACATATATATATACACATATATATATATATACATATATATATATATACACATATATATATATACATATATATATATACATATATACACATATATATATATACACATATATATATACATATATATATATACATATATACACATATATATATACATATATATATATATACATATATACACATATATATATACATACATATATACACATATATATATACATACATATATACACATATATATATACATACATATATACACATATATATATACATACATATATACACATATATATATACATACATATATACACATATATATATACATACATATATACACATATATATACATAGATATATATATATACATATATACACATATATATACATAGATATATATATATATATATATATATAATATATTATATATACATAGATATATATATATATATATATATATATATATATATATATATATATATATATATATATATATATACAGACTTGGCATTTAATATGGAATATTTTTTTTGTGGGGGTGAACTTACTTTTCAAGATGTCTTTGAACCAAAAGTTCATTGGAATTATGTTGAAATTATTCTAGATTTTGTTAATGTGACCTTTAAAAGAAACAAAAACCACATTTGACATTTCGAAACAAATGAATTGATCCTTGAAAGTGATGTAAACTGATATCGAACTCAATTCATGGAGAGTACTGTGTTAAACTTATGTACATTTTCCAGAAGTATCTCTTTATTTTGCACATTAGCGAAAAAAAAATTCAACTAAAATGTTAAATTACGACTGGGATTACGGACAGTAAAATTACAGTTCAGTACTTCGTGTAACCCCCACGAGCATTCAGGAGAGCACGTACACGTTGAGGCATGCTGTTCACGAGATTTGCCAAGGTTTGGATAGGAATCGCTTGCCATGCAGTGACAATAGCCTGCTGCAATTCACGCACAGAGGTCGGCTGCTGGTCCAAGTGGTCGATTTGACACGTTAATTCTGCCCACAAGTTCTCTATCGGATTCATATCTGGGGACATGACAGGCCACTCCATATGCTCTACACCACGGTCAGCAAGAAAGTGTTGGATCATGCGAGCACGATGAGGCCGTGCATTGTCATCTTGGAAGACAACGTTTCCTCGAAAGGCTGCACGAGCAAATAGAAGCAATGTTTCTTCCAGAATGGCCCTGTACTTGAACTGGTTCAGGTTTCCATTCAGAACAACCAGTTCAGTTTTGCCCCCTGCATGAAAAGCAGCCCAAACGGTCACCCCACCACCTCAAGCTTGGACTCTTGGCACTATACAATCTTTGTTGTAGGCTTCATGCACTTGTCTGCGCACTCGGACGCGGCCATCTTGACGATAGACCAGAAATCTAGACTCGTCACTGAAGATCACGT
>NW_027617846.1:0-94845 GCF_964187855.1 Myxine glutinosa
GAAAAACCACTTTTCGCACTTGTGTTGGTGCAGGAAACCACTTTTGCACTTGTATTAGTGTGGAAAAAACACTTTTTGCACTTGTGATAGTGTTGAAAACCACTTTTCGCACTTGTGTTGGTGCAGTAAACCACTTTTGCACTTGTATTCGTGTGGAAAAAACCACTTTTCACACTTGTGTTAGTGTTGAAAAACGACTTTTTGCACTTGTGTTAGTGTTGAAAAACCACTTTTCGCACTTGTGTTGGTGCAGTAAACCACTTTTGCACTTGTATTAGTGTGGAAAAACCACTTTTCGCACTTGTGTTAGTGTTGAAAAACGACTTTTTGCACTTGTGTTAGTGTTGAAAAACCACTTTTCGCACTTGTGATCGTGTTGAAAAACCACTTTTCACACTTGTATTAGTGTGGAAAAAACACTTTTTGCACTTGTGTTAGTGTTGAAAAACCACTTTTCGCACTTGTGTTGGTGCAGGAAACCACTTTTGCACTTGTATTAGTGTGGAAAACCACTTTTCGCACTTGTGTTAGTGTTGAAAAACCACTTTTCGCACTTGTGTTAGTGTTGAAAAACCACTTTTCGTACTTGTGTTGGTGCAGGAAACCACTTTTGCACTTGTATTAGTGTGGAAAACCACTTTTCGCACTTGTATTAGTGTTGCAAAACCACTTTTCGCACTTGTGTTAGTGTTGAAAAACCACTTTTCGCACTTGTGTTGGTGCAGGAAACCACTTTTGCACTTGTATTAGTGTGGAAAAAACACTTTTTGCACTTGTGATAGTGTTGAAAACCACTTTTCGCACTTGTGTTGGTGCAGTAAACCACTTTTGCACTTGTATTCGTGTGGAAAAACCACTTTTCACACTTGTGTTAGTGTTGAAAAACGACTTTTTGCACTTGTGTTAGTGTTGAAAAACCACTTTTCGCACTTGTGATCGTGTTGAAAAACCACTTTTCACACTTGTATTGGTGTGGAAAAAACACTTTTTGCACTTGTGATAGTGTTGAAAAACCACTTTTCGCACTTGTGTTAGTGTTGAAAAACCACTTTTCGCACTTGTGTTAGTGTTGAAAAACCACTTTTCGCACTTGTGTTAGTGTTGAAAAACCACTTTTCGCACTTGTGTTGGTGCAGGAAACCACTTTTGCACTTGTATTAGTGTGGAAAAACCACTTTTCGCACTTGTGTTAGTGTTGAAAAACCACTTTTCGCACTTGTGTTAGTGTTGAAAAACCACTTTTCGCACTTGTGTTGGTGCAGTAAACCACTTTTGCACTTGTATTAGTGTGGAAAAAACACTTTTCGCACTTGTGATAGTGTTGAAAAACAACTTTTCGCACTTGTGTTAGTGTTGAAAAACCACTTTTCGCACTTGTGTTGGTGCAGGAAACCACTTTTGCACTTGTATTAGTGTGGAAAAACCACTTTTCGCACTTGTGTTAGTGTTGAAAAACCACTTTTCGCACTTGTGTTAGTGTTGAAAAACCACTTTTCGCACTTGTGTTGGTGCAGGAAACCACTTTTGCACTTGTATTAGTGTGGAAAAAACACTTTTTGCACTTGTGATAGTGTTGAAAAACCACTTTTCACACTTGTGTTGGTGTTGAAAAACCACTTTTCACACTTGTGTTGGTGTTGAAAAACCACTTTTCGCACTTGTGTTAGTGTTGAAAAACCACTTTTCGCACTTGTGTTGGTGCAGGAAACCACTTTTGCACTTGTATTAGTGTGGAAAAAACACTTTTCGCACTTGTGTTAGTGTTGAAAAACCACTTTTCGCACTTGTGTTAGTGTTGAAAAACCACTTTTCGCACTTGTGTTGGTGCAGGAAACGACTTTTGCACTTGTATTAGTGTGGAAAAAACACTTTTTGCACTTGTGATAGTGTTGAAAAACCACTTTTCGCACTTGTGTTAGTGTTGAAAAACCACTTTTCGCACTTGTGTTGGTGCAGGAAACCACTTTTGCACTTGTATTAGTGTGGAAAACCACTTTTCGCACTTGTGTTAGTGTTGCAAAACCACTTTTCACACTTGTGTTAGTGTTGAAAAACCACTTTTCGCACTTGTGTTGGTGCAGGAAACCACTTTTGCACTTGTATTAGTGTGGAAAAAACACTTTTTGCACTTGTGATAGTGTTGAAAAACCACTTTTTGCACATGTGTTAGTGTTGAAAACCACTTTTCGCACTTGTGTTGGTGCAGTAAACCACTTTTGCACTTGTATTAGTGTGGAAAAACCACTTTTCGCACTTGTGTTAGTGTTGAAAAACGACTTTTTGCACTTGTGTTAGTGTTGAAAAACCACTTTTCGCACTTGTGATCGTGTTGAAAAACCACTTTTCACACTCGTATTAGTGTGGAAAAAAAACTTTTTGCACTTGTGATAGTGTTGAAAAACCACTTTTCGCACTTGTGTTAGTGTTGAAAAACCACTTTTCGCACTTGTGTTAGTGTTGAAAAACCACTTTTTGCACTTGTGTTAGTGTTGAAAAACCACTTTTCGCACTTGTGTTGGTGCAGGAAACCACTTTTGCACTTGTATTAGTGTGGAAAAAAACACTTTTCGCACTTGTTTTAGTGTTGAAAAACCACTTTTCGCACTTGTGTTAGTGTTGAAAAACCACTTTTCGCACTTGTGTTGGTGCAGGAAACCACTTTTGCACTTGTATTAGTGTGGAAAAACCACTTTTCGCACTTGTGTTAGTGTTGAAAAACCACTTTTCGCACTTGTGTTAGTGTTGAAAAACCACTTTTCGCACTTGTGTTGGTGCAGTAAACCACTTTTGCACTTGTATTAGTGTGGAAAAAACACTTTTCGCACTTGTGATAGTGTTGAAAAACAACTTTTCGCACTTGTGTTATTGTTGAAAAACCACTTTTTGCACTTGTGTTGGTGCAGGAAACCACTTTTGCACTTGTATTAGTGTGGAAAAACCACTTTTCGCACTTGTGTTAGTGTTGAAAAACCACTTTTCGCACTTGTGTTAGTGTTGAAAAACCACTTTTCGCACTTGTGTTGGTGCAGGAAACCACTTTTGCACTTGTATTAGTGTGGAAAAAACACTTTTCGCACTTGTGCTAGTGTTGAAAAACCACTTTTTGCACTTGTGTTAGTGTTGAAAAACCACTTTTCGCACTTGTGTTGGTGCAGGAAACCACTTTTGCACTTGTATTAGTGTGGAAAAAACACTTTTTGCACTTGTGATAGTGTTGAAAAACCACTTTTCGCCCATGTGTTAGTGTTGAAAAACCACTTTTCGCACTTGTGTTGGTGCAGTAAACCACTTTTGCACTTGTATTAGTGTGTAAAAACCACTTTTCGCACTTGTGTTAGTGTTGAAAAACCACTTTTTGCACTTGTGTTAGTGTTGAAAAACCACTTTTCGCACTTGTATTAGTGTGGAAAAAACACTTTTCGCACTTGTGTTAGTGTTGAAAAACCACATTTCGCACTTGTGTTGGTGTAGGAAACCACTTTTGCACTTGTATTAGTGTGGAAAAAACACTTTTTGCACTTGTGTTAGTGTTGAAAAACCACTTTTCGCACTTGTATTAGTGTGGAAAAAACACTTTTCGTACTTGTGTTAGTGTTGAAAAACCACTTTTCACACTTGTGTTAGTGTTGAAAAACCACTTTTCGTCTTGTGTTGGTGCAGGAAAACCACTTTTGCACTTGTATTAGTGTGCAAAAAACACTTTTCGCACTTGTGTTGGTGCAGGAAACCACTTTTGCACTTGTATTAGTGTGGAAAAAACACTTTTTGCACTTGTGATAGTGTTGAAAAACCACTTTTCGCACGTGTGTTAGTGTTGAAAAACCACTTTTCGCACTTGTGTTAGTGTTGAAAAACCACTTTTCACACTTGTGTTGGTGTTGAAAAACCACTTTTCACACTTGTGTTGGTGTTGAAAAACCACTTTTCGCACTTGTGTTAGTGTTGAAAAACCACTTTTCGCACTTGTGTTGGTGCAGGAAACCACTTTTGCACTTGTATTAGTGTGGAAAAAACACTTTTCGCACTTGTGTTAGTGTTGAAAAACCACTTTTCGCACTTGTGTTAGTGTTGAAAAACCACTTTTCGCACTTGTGTTGGTGCAGGAAACGACTTTTGCACTTGTATTAGTGTGGAAAAAACACTTTTTGCACTTGTGATAGTGTTGAAAAACCACTTTTCACACTTGTGTTAGTGTTGAAAAACCACTTTTCGCACTTGTGTTGGTGCAGGAAACCACTTTTGCACTTGTATTAGTGTGGAAAACCACTTTTCGCACTTGTGTTAGTGTTGCAAAACCACTTTTCGCACTTGTGTTAGTGTTGAAAAACCACTTTTCGCAATTGTGTTGGTGCAGGAAACCACTTTTGCACTTGTATTAGTGTGGAAAAAACACTTTTTGCACTTGTGATAGTGTTGAAAAACCACTTTTTGCACATGTGTTAGTGTTGAAAACCACTTTTCGCACTTGTGTTGGTGCAGTAAACCACTTTTGCACTTGTATTAGTGTGGAAAAACCACTTTTCGCACTTGTGTTGGTGTTGAAAAACGACTTTTTGCACTTGTGTTAGTGTTGAAAAACCACTTTTCGCACTTGTGATCGTGTTGAAAAACCACTTTTCACACTCGTATTAGTGTGGAAAAAACACTTTTTGCACTTGTGATAGTGTTGAAAAACCACTTTTCGCACTTGTGTTAGTGTTGAAAAACCACTTTTCGCACTTGTGTTAGTGTTGAAAAACCACTTTTTGCACTTGTGTTAGTGTTGAAAAACCACTTTTCGCACTTGTGTTGGTGCAGGAAACCACTTTTGCACTTGTATTAGTGTGGAAAAAACACTTTTCGCACTTGTTTTAGTGTTGAAAAACCACTTTTCGCACTTGTGTTAGTGTTGAAAAACCACTTTTCGCACTTGTGTTGGTGCAGGAAACCACTTTTGCACTTGTATTAGTGTGGAAAACCACTTTTCGCACTTGTGTTAGTGTTGAAAAACCACTTTTCGCACTTGTGTTAGTGTTGAAAAACCACTTTTCGCACTTGTGTTGGTGCAGTAAACCACTTTTGCACTTGTATTAGTGTGGAAAAAACACTTTTCGCACTTGTGATAGTGTTGAAAAACAACTTTTCGCACTTGTGTTAGTGTTGAAAAACCACTTTTTGCACTTGTGTTGGTGCAGGAAACCACTTTTGCACTTGTATTAGTGTGGAAAAACCACTTTTCGCACTTGTGTTAGTGTTGAAAAACCACTTTTCGCACTTGTGTTAGTGTTGAAAAACCACTTTTCGCACTTGTGTTGGTGCAGGAAACCACTTTTGCACTTGTATTAGTGTGGAAAAAACACTTTTCGCACTTGTGCTAGTGTTGAAAAACCACTTTTCGCACTTGTGTTAGTGTTGAAAAACCACTTTTCGCACTTGTGTTGGTGCAGGAAACCACTTTTGCACTTGTATTAGTGTGGAAAAAACACTTTTTGCACTTGTGATAGTGTTGAAAAACCACTTTTCGCCCATGTGTTAGTGTTGAAAAACCACTTTTCGCACTTGTGTTGGTGCAGTAAACCACTTTTGCACTTGTATTAGTGTGTAAAAACCACTTTTCGCACTTGTGTTAGTGTTGAAAAACCACTTTTTGCACTTGTGTTAGTGTTGAAAAACCACTTTTCGCACTTGTATTAGTGTGGAAAAAACACTTTTCGCACTTGTGTTAGTGTTGAAAAACCACATTTCGCACTTGTGTTGGTGTAGGAAACCACTTTTGCACTTGTATTAGTGTGGAAAAAACACTTTTTGCACTTGTGTTAGTGTTGAAAAACCACTTTTCGCACTTGTATTAGTGTGGAAAAAACACTTTTCGTACTTGTGTTAGTGTTGAAAAACCACTTTTCACACTTGTGTTAGTGTTGAAAAACCACTTTTCGTCTTGTGTTGGTGCAGGAAAACCACTTTTGCACTTGTATTAGTGTGCAAAAAACACTTTTCGCACTTGTGTTGGTGCAGGAAACCACTTTTGCACTTGTATTAGTGTGGAAAAAACACTTTTTGCACTTGTGATAGTGTTGAAAAACCACTTTTCGCACGTGTGTTAGTGTTGAAAAACCACTTTTCGCACTTGTGTTAGTGTTGAAAAACCACTTTTCACACTTGTGTTGGTGTTGAAAAACCACTTTTCACACTTGTGTTGGTGTTGAAAAACCACTTTTCGCACTTGTGTTAGTGTTGAAAAACCACTTTTCGCACTTGTGTTGGTGCAGGAAACCACTTTTGCACTTGTATTAGTGTGGAAAAAACACTTTTCGCACTTGTGTTAGTGTTGAAAAACCACTTTTCGCACTTGTGTTAGTGTTGAAAAACCACTTTTCGCACTTGTGTTGGTGCAGGAAACGACTTTTGCACTTCTATTAGTGTGGAAAAAACACTTTTTGCACTTGTGATAGTGTTGAAAAACCACTTTTCGCACTTGTGTTAGTGTTGAAAAACCACTTTTCGCACTTGTGTTGGTGCAGGAAACCACTTTTGCACTTGTATTAGTGTGGAAAACCACTTTTCGCACTTGTGTTAGTGTTGCAAAACCACTTTTCGCACTTGTGTTAGTGTTGAAAAACCACTTTTCGCAATTGTGTTGGTGCAGGAAACCACTTTTGCACTTGTATTAGTGTGGAAAAAACACTTTTTGCACTTGTGATAGTGTTGAAAAACCACTTTTTGCACATGTGTTAGTGTTGAAAACCACTTTTCGCACTTGTGTTGGTGCAGTAAACCACTTTTGCACTTGTATTAGTGTGGAAAAACCACTTTTCGCACTTGTGTTGGTGTTGAAAAACGACTTTTTGCACTTGTGTTAGTGTTGAAAAACCACTTTTCGCACTTGTGATCGTGTTGAAAAACCACTTTTCACACTCGTATTAGTGTGGAAAAAACACTTTTTGCACTTGTGATAGTGTTGAAAAACCACTTTTCGCACTTGTGTTAGTGTTGAAAAACCACTTTTCGCACTTGTGTTAGTGTTGAAAAACCACTTTTTGCACTTGTGTTAGTGTTGAAAAACCACTTTTCGCACTTGTGTTGGTGCAGGAAACCACTTTTGCACTTGTATTAGTGTGGAAAAAACACTTTTCGCACTTGTTTTAGTGTTGAAAAACCACTTTTCGCACTTGTGTTAGTGTTGAAAAACCACTTTTCGCACTTGTGTTGGTGCAGGAAACCACTTTTGCACTTGTATTAGTGTGGAAAACCACTTTTCGCACTTGTGTTAGTGTTGAAAAACCACTTTTCGCACTTGTGTTAGTGTTGAAAAACCACTTTTCGCACTTGTGTTGGTGCAGTAAACCACTTTTGCACTTGTATTAGTGTGGAAAAAACACTTTTCGCACTTGTGATAGTGTTGAAAAACAACTTTTCGCACTTGTGTTAGTGTTGAAAAACCACTTTTTGCACTTGTGTTGGTGCAGGAAACCACTTTTGCACTTGTATTAGTGTGGAAAAACCACTTTTCGCACTTGTGTTAGTGTTGAAAAACCACTTTTCGCACTTGTGTTAGTGTTGAAAAACCACTTTTCGCACTTGTGTTGGTGCAGGAAACCACTTTTGCACTTGTATTAGTGTGGAAAAAACACTTTTCGCACTTGTGCTAGTGTTGAAAAACCACTTTTCGCACTTGTGTTAGTGTTGAAAAACCACTTTTCGCACTTGTGTTGGTGCAGGAAACCACTTTTGCACTTGTATAAGTGTGGAAAAAACACTTTTTGCACTTGTGATAGTGTTGAAAAACCACTTTTCGCCCATGTGTTAGTGTTGAAAAACCACTTTTCGCACTTGTGTTGGTGCAGTAAACCACTTTTGCACTTGTATTAGTGTGTAAAAACCACTTTTCGCACTTGTGTTAGTGTTGAAAAACCACTTTTTGCACTTGTGTTAGTGTTGAAAAACCACTTTTCGCACTTGTATTAGTGTGGAAAAAACACTTTTCGCACTTGTGTTAGTGTTGAAAAACCACATTTCGCACTTGTGTTGGTGTAGGAAACCACTTTTGCACTTGTATTAGTGTGGAAAAAACACTTTTTGCACTTGTGTTAGTGTTGAAAAACCACTTTTCGCACTTGTATTAGTGTGGAAAAAACACTTTTCGCACTTGTGTTAGTGTTGAAAAACCACTTTTCACACTTGTGTTAGTGTTGAAAAACCACTTTTCGCACTTGTGTTGGTGCAGGAAAACCACTTTTGCACTTGTATTAGTGTGCAAAAAACACTTTTCGCACTTGTGTTGGTGCAGGAAACCACTTTTGCACTTGTATTAGTGTGGAAAAAACACTTTTTGCACTTGTGATAGTGTTGAAAAACCACTTTTCGCACGTGTGTTAGTGTTGAAAAACCACTTTTCGCACTTGTGTTAGTGTTGAAAAACCACTTTTCGCACTTGTGTTAGTGTTGAAAAACCACTTTTCGCACTTGTGTTGGTGCAGGAAACCACTTTTGCACTTGTATTAGTGTGGAAAAACACTTTTCGCACTTGTGTTAGTGTTGAAAAACCACTTTTTGCACTTGTGTTAGTGTTGAAAAACCACTTTTCGCACTTGTGTTGGTGCAGGAAACCACTTTTGCACTTGTATTAGTGTGGAAAAAACACTTTTTGCACTTGTGATAGTGTTGAAAAACCACTTTTCGCACTTGTGTTAGTGTTGAAAAACCACTTTTCGCACTTGTGTTGGTGCAGGAAACCACTTTTGCACTTGTATTAGTGTGGAAAAACCACTTTTTGCACTTGTGTTAGTGTTGAAAAACCACTTTTCGCACTTGTGTTAGTGTTGAAAAACCACTTTTCGCACTTGTGTTGGTGCAGTAAACCACTTTTGCACTTGTATTAGTGTGGAAAAAACACTTTTCGCACTTGTGATAGTGTTGAAAAACAACTTTTCGCACTTGTGTTAGTGTTGAAAAACCACTTTTCGCACTTGTGTTGGTGCAGGAAACCACTTTTGCACTTGTATTAGTGTGGAAAAACCACTTTTCGCACTTGTGTTAGTGTTGAAAAACCACTTTTCGCACTTGTGTTAGTGTTGGAAAACCACTTTTCGCACTTGTGTTGGTGCAGTAAACCACTTTTGCACTTGTATTAGTGTGGAAAAACCACTTTTCGCACTTGTGTTAGTGTTGAAAAACGACTTTTTGCACTTGTGTTAGTGTTGAAAAACCACTTTTCGCACTTGTGATCGTGTTGAAAAACCACTTTTCACACTCGTATTAGTGTGGAAAAAACACTTTTTGCACTTGTGATAGTGTTGAAAAACCACTTTTCGCACTTGTGTTAGTGTTGAAAAACCACTTTTCGCACTTGTGTTAGTGTTGAAAAACCACTTTTTGCACTTGTGTTAGTGTTGAAAAACCACTTTTCGCACTTGTGTTGGTGCAGGAAACCACTTTTGCACTTGTATTAGTGTGGAAAAAACACTTTTCGCACTTGTTTTAGTGTTGAAAAACCACTTTTCGCACTTGTGTTAGTGTTGAAAAACCACTTTTCGCACTTGTGTTGGTGCAGGAAACCACTTTTGCACTTGTATTAGTGTGGAAAAACCACTTTTCGCACTTGTGTTAGTGTTGAAAAACCACTTTTCGCACTTGTGTTAGTGTTGAAAAACCACTTTTCGCACTTGTGTTGGTGCAGTAAACCACTTTTGCACTTGTATTAGTGTGGAAAAAACACTTTTCGCACTTGTGATAGTGTTGAAAAACAACTTTTCGCACTTGTGTTATTGTTGAAAAACCACTTTTTGCACTTGTGTTGGTGCAGGAAACCACTTTTGCACTTGTATTAGTGTGGAAAAACCACTTTTTGCACTTGTGTTAGTGTTGAAAAACCACTTTTCGCACTTGTGTTAGTGTTGATAAACCACTTTTCGCACTTGTGTTGGTGCAGGAAACCACTTTTGCACTTGTATTAGTGTGGAAAAAACACTTTTCGCACTTGTGCTAGTGTTGAAAAACCACTTTTCGCACTTGTGTTAGTGTTGAAAAACCACTTTTCGCACTTGTGTTGGTGCAGGAAACCACTTTTGCACTTGTATTAGTGTGGAAAAAACACTTTTTGCACTTGTGATAGTGTTGAAAAACCACTTTTCGCCCATGTGTTAGTGTTGAAAAACCACTTTTCGCACTTGTGTTGGTGCAGTAAACCACTTTTGCACTTGTATTAGTGTGTAAAAACCACTTTTCGCACTTGTGTTAGTGTTGAAAAACCACTTTTTGCACTTGTGTTAGTGTTGAAAAACCACTTTTCGCACTTGTATTAGTGTGGAAAAAACACTTTTCGCACTTGTGTTAGTGTTGAAAAACCACATTTCGCACTTGTGTTGGTGTAGGAAACCACTTTTGCACTTGTATTAGTGTGGAAAAAACACTTTTTGCACTTGTGTTAGTGTTGAAAAACCACTTTTCGCACTTGTATTAGTGTGGAAAAAACACTTTTCGCACTTGTGTTAGTGTTGAAAAACCACTTTTCACACTTGTGTTAGTGTTGAAAAACCACTTTTCGCACTTGTGTTGGTGCAGGAAAACCACTTTTGCACTTGTATTAGTGTGCAAAAAACACTTTTCGCACTTGTGTTGGTGCAGGAAACCACTTTTGCACTTGTATTAGTGTGGAAAAAACACTTTTTGCACTTGTGATAGTGTTGAAAAACCACTTTTCGCACGTGTGTTAGTGTTGAAAAACCACTTTTCGCACTTGTGTTAGTGTTGAAAAACCACTTTTCACACTTGTGTTGGTGTTGAAAAACCACTTTTCACACTTGTGTTGGTGTTGAAAAACCACTTTTCGCACTTGTGTTAGTGTTGAAAAACCACTTTTCGCACTTGTGTTGGTGCAGGAAACCACTTTTGCACTTGTATTAGTGTGGAAAAAACACTTTTCGCACTTGTGTTAGTGTTGAAAAACCACTTTTCGCACTTGTGTTAGTGTTGAAAAACCACTTTTCGCACTTGTGTTGGTGCAGGAAACGACTTTTGCACTTGTATTAGTGTGGAAAAAACACTTTTTGCACTTGTGATAGTGTTGAAAAACCACTTTTCGCACTTGTGTTAGTGTTGAAAAACCACTTTTCGCACTTGTGTTGGTGCAGGAAACCACTTTTGCACTTGTATTAGTGTGGAAAACCACTTTTCGCACTTGTGTTAGTGTTGCAAAACCACTTTTCGCACTTGTGTTAGTGTTGAAAAACCACTTTTCGCAATTGTGTTGGTGCAGGAAACCACTTTTGCACTTGTATTAGTGTGGAAAAAACACTTTTTGCACTTGTGATAGTGTTGAAAAACCACTTTTTGCACATGTGTTAGTGTTGAAAACCACTTTTCGCACTTGTGTTGGTGCAGTAAACCACTTTTGCACTTGTATTAGTGTGGAAAAACCACTTTTCGCACTTGTGTTGGTGTTGAAAAACGACTTTTTGCACTTGTGTTAGTGTTGAAAAACCACTTTTCGCACTTGTGATCGTGTTGAAAAACCACTTTTCACACTCGTATTAGTGTGGAAAAAACACTTTTTGCACTTGTGATAGTGTTGAAAAACCACTTTTCGCACTTGTGTTAGTGTTGAAAAACCACTTTTCGCACTTGTGTTAGTGTTGAAAAACCACTTTTTGCACTTGTGTTAGTGTTGAAAAACCACTTTTCGCACTTGTGTTGGTGCAGGAAACCACTTTTGCACTTGTATTAGTGTGGAAAAAACACTTTTCGCACTTGTTTTAGTGTTGAAAAACCACTTTTCGCACTTGTGTTAGTGTTGAAAAACCACTTTTCGCACTTGTGTTGGTGCAGGAAACCACTTTTGCACTTGTATTAGTGTGGAAAACCACTTTTCGCACTTGTGTTAGTGTTGAAAAACCACTTTTCGCACTTGTGTTAGTGTTGAAAAACCACTTTTCGCACTTGTGTTGGTGCAGTAAACCACTTTTGCACTTGTATTAGTGTGGAAAAAACACTTTTCGCACTTGTGATAGTGTTGAAAAACAACTTTTCGCACTTGTGTTAGTGTTGAAAAACCACTTTTTGCACTTGTGTTGGTGCAGGAAACCACTTTTGCACTTGTATTAGTGTGGAAAAACCACTTTTCGCACTTGTGTTAGTGTTGAAAAACCACTTTTCGCACTTGTGTTAGTGTTGAAAAACCACTTTTCGCACTTGTGTTGGTGCAGGAAACCACTTTTGCACTTGTATTAGTGTGGAAAAAACACTTTTCGCACTTGTGCTAGTGTTGAAAAACCACTTTTCGCACTTGTGTTAGTGTTGAAAAACCACTTTTCGCACTTGTGTTGGTGCAGGAAACCACTTTTGCACTTGTATTAGTGTGGAAAAAACACTTTTTGCACTTGTGATAGTGTTGAAAAACCACTTTTCGCCCATGTGTTAGTGTTGAAAAACCACTTTTCGCACTTGTGTTGGTGCAGTAAACCACTTTTGCACTTGTATTAGTGTGTAAAAACCACTTTTCGCACTTGTGTTAGTGTTGAAAAACCACTTTTTGCACTTGTGTTAGTGTTGAAAAACCACTTTTCGCACTTGTATTAGTGTGGAAAAAACACTTTTCGCACTTGTGTTAGTGTTGAAAAACCACATTTCGCACTTGTGTTGGTGTAGGAAACCACTTTTGCACTTGTATTAGTGTGGAAAAAACACTTTTTGCACTTGTGTTAGTGTTGAAAAACCACTTTTCGCACTTGTATTAGTGTGGAAAAAACACTTTTCGCACTTGTGTTAGTGTTGAAAAACCACTTTTCACACTTGTGTTAGTGTTGAAAAACCACTTTTCGCACTTGTGTTGGTGCAGGAAAACCACTTTTGCACTTGTATTAGTGTGCAAAAAACACTTTTCGCACTTGTGTTGGTGCAGGAAACCACTTTTGCACTTGTATTAGTGTGGAAAAAACACTTTTTGCACTTGTGATAGTGTTGAAAAACCACTTTTCGCACGTGTGTTAGTGTTGAAAAACCACTTTTCGCACTTGTGTTAGTGTTGAAAAACCACTTTTCGCACTTGTGTTAGTGTTGAAAAACCACTTTTCGCACTTGTGTTGGTGCAGGAAACCACTTTTGCACTTGTATTAGTGTGGAAAAACACTTTTCGCACTTGTGTTAGTGTTGAAAAACCACTTTTTGCACTTGTGTTAGTGTTGAAAAACCACTTTTCGCACTTGTGTTGGTGCAGGAAACCACTTTTGCACTTGTATTAGTGTGGAAAAAACACTTTTTGCACTTGTGATAGTGTTGAAAAACCACTTTTCGCACTTGTGTTAGTGTTGAAAAACCACTTTTCGCACTTGTGTTGGTGCAGGAAACCACTTTTGCACTTGTATTAGTGTGGAAAAACCACTTTTTGCACTTGTGTTAGTGTTGAAAAACCACTTTTCGCACTTGTGTTAGTGTTGAAAAACCACTTTTCGCACTTGTGCTGGTGCAGTAAACCACTTTTGCACTTGTATTAGTGTGGAAAAAACACTTTTCGCACTTGTGATAGTGTTGAAAAACAACTTTTCGCACTTGTGTTAGTGTTGAAAAACCACTTTTCGCACTTGTGTTGGTGCAGGAAACCACTTTTGCACTTGTATTAGTGTGGAAAAACCACTTTTCGCACTTGTGTTAGTGTTGAAAAACCACTTTTCGCACTTGTGTTAGTGTTGGAAAACCACTTTTCGCACTTGTGTTGGTGCAGTAAACCACTTTTGCACTTGTATTAGTGTGGAAAAACCACTTTTCGCACTTGTGTTAGTGTTGAAAAACGACTTTTTGCACTTGTGTTAGTGTTGAAAAACCACTTTTCGCACTTGTGATCGTGTTGAAAAACCACTTTTCACACTCGTATTAGTGTGGAAAAAACACTTTTTGCACTTGTGATAGTGTTGAAAAACCACTTTTCGCACTTGTGTTAGTGTTGAAAAACCACTTTTCGCACTTGTGTTAGTGTTGAAAAACCACTTTTTGCACTTGTGTTAGTGTTGAAAAACCACTTTTCGCACTTGTGTTGGTGCAGGAAACCACTTTTGCACTTGTATTAGTGTGGAAAAAACACTTTTCGCACTTGTTTTAGTGTTGAAAAACCACTTTTCGCACTTGTGTTAGTGTTGAAAAACCACTTTTCGCACTTGTGTTGGTGCAGGAAACCACTTTTGCACTTGTATTAGTGTGGAAAAACCACTTTTCGCACTTGTGTTAGTGTTGAAAAACCACTTTTCGCACTTGTGTTAGTGTTGAAAAACCACTTTTCGCACTTGTGTTGGTGCAGTAAACCACTTTTGCACTTGTATTAGTGTGGAAAAAACACTTTTCGCACTTGTGATAGTGTTGAAAAACAACTTTTCGCACTTGTGTTATTGTTGAAAAACCACTTTTTGCACTTGTGTTGGTGCAGGAAACCACTTTTGCACTTGTATTAGTGTGGAAAAACCACTTTTTGCACTTGTGTTAGTGTTGAAAAACCACTTTTCGCACTTGTGTTAGTGTTGAAAAACCACTTTTCGCACTTGTGTTGGTGCAGGAAACCACTTTTGCACTTGTATTAGTGTGGAAAAAACACTTTTCGCACTTGTGCTAGTGTTGAAAAACCACTTTTCGCACTTGTGTTAGTGTTGAAAAACCACTTTTCGCACTTGTGTTGGTGCAGGAAACCACTTTTGCACTTGTATTAGTGTGGAAAAAACACTTTTTGCACTTGTGATAGTGTTGAAAAACCACTTTTCGCCCATGTGTTAGTGTTGAAAAACCACTTTTCGCACTTGTGTTGGTGCAGTAAACCACTTTTGCACTTGTATTAGTGTGTAAAAACCACTTTTCGCACTTGTGTTAGTGTTGAAAAACCACTTTTTGCACTTGTGTTAGTGTTGAAAAACCACTTTTCGCACTTGTATTAGTGTGGAAAAAACACTTTTCGCACTTGTGTTAGTGTTGAAAAACCACATTTCGCACTTGTGTTGGTGTAGGAAACCACTTTTGCACTTGTATTAGTGTGGAAAAAACACTTTTTGCACTTGTGTTAGTGTTGAAAAACCACTTTTCGCACTTGTATTAGTGTGGAAAAAACACTTTTCGCACTTGTGTTAGTGTTGAAAAACCACTTTTCACACTTGTGTTAGTGTTGAAAAACCACTTTTCGCACTTGTGTTGGTGCAGGAAAACCACTTTTGCACTTGTATTAGTGTGCAAAAAACACTTTTCGCACTTGTGTTGGTGCAGGAAACCACTTTTGCACTTGTATTAGTGTGGAAAAAACACTTTTTGCACTTGTGATAGTGTTGAAAAACCACTTTTCGCACGTGTGTTAGTGTTGAAAAACCACTTTTCGCACTTGTGTTAGTGTTGAAAAACCACTTTTCACACTTGTGTTGGTGTTGAAAAACCACTTTTCACACTTGTGTTGGTGTTGAAAAACCACTTTTCGCACTTGTGTTAGTGTTGAAAAACCACTTTTCGCACTTGTGTTGGTGCAGGAAACCACTTTTGCACTTGTATTAGTGTGGAAAAAACACTTTTCGCACTTGTGTTAGTGTTGAAAAACCACTTTTCGCACTTGTGTTAGTGTTGAAAAACCACTTTTCGCACTTGTGTTGGTGCAGGAAACGACTTTTGCACTTGTATTAGTGTGGAAAAAACACTTTTTGCACTTGTGATAGTGTTGAAAAACCACTTTTCGCACTTGTGTTAGTGTTGAAAAACCACTTTTCGCACTTGTGTTGGTGCAGGAAACCACTTTTGCACTTGTATTAGTGTGGAAAACCACTTTTCGCACTTGTGTTAGTGTTGCAAAACCACTTTTCGCACTTGTGTTAGTGTTGAAAAACCACTTTTCGCAATTGTGTTGGTGCAGGAAACCACTTTTGCACTTGTATTAGTGTGGAAAAAACACTTTTTGCACTTGTGATAGTGTTGAAAAACCACTTTTTGCACATGTGTTAGTGTTGAAAACCACTTTTCGCACTTGTGTTGGTGCAGTAAACCACTTTTGCACTTGTATTAGTGTGGAAAAACCACTTTTCGCACTTGTGTTGGTGTTGAAAAACGACTTTTTGCACTTGTGTTAGTGTTGAAAAACCACTTTTCGCACTTGTGATCGTGTTGAAAAACCACTTTTCACACTCGTATTAGTGTGGAAAAAACACTTTTTGCACTTGTGATAGTGTTGAAAAACCACTTTTCGCACTTGTGTTAGTGTTGAAAAACCACTTTTCGCACTTGTGTTAGTGTTGAAAAACCACTTTTTGCACTTGTGTTAGTGTTGAAAAACCACTTTTCGCACTTGTGTTGGTGCAGGAAACCACTTTTGCACTTGTATTAGTGTGGAAAAAACACTTTTCGCACTTGTTTTAGTGTTGAAAAACCACTTTTCGCACTTGTGTTAGTGTTGAAAAACCACTTTTCGCACATGTGTTGGTGCAGGAAACCACTTTTGCACTTGTATTAGTGTGGAAAACCACTTTTCGCACTTGTGTTAGTGTTGAAAAACCACTTTTCGCACTTGTGTTAGTGTTGAAAAACCACTTTTCGCACTTGTGTTGGTGCAGTAAACCACTTTTGCACTTGTATTAGTGTGGAAAAAACACTTTTCGCACTTGTGATAGTGTTGAAAAACAACTTTTCGCACTTGTGTTAGTGTTGAAAAACCACTTTTTGCACTTGTGTTGGTGCAGGAAACCACTTTTGCACTTGTATTAGTGTGGAAAAACCACTTTTCGCACTTGTGTTAGTGTTGAAAAACCACTTTTCGCACTTGTGTTAGTGTTGAAAAACCACTTTTCGCACTTGTGTTGGTGCAGGAAACCACTTTTGCACTTGTATTAGTGTGGAAAAAACACTTTTCGCACTTGTGCTAGTGTTGAAAAACCACTTTTCGCACTTGTGTTAGTGTTGAAAAACCACTTTTCGCACTTGTGTTGGTGCAGGAAACCACTTTTGCACTTGTATTAGTGTGGAAAAAACACTTTTTGCACTTGTGATAGTGTTGAAAAACCACTTTTCGCCCATGTGTTAGTGTTGAAAAACCACTTTTCGCACTTGTGTTGGTGCAGTAAACCACTTTTGCACTTGTATTAGTGTGTAAAAACCACTTTTCGCACTTGTGTTAGTGTTGAAAAACCACTTTTTGCACTTGTGTTAGTGTTGAAAAACCACTTTTCGCACTTGTATTAGTGTGGAAAAAACACTTTTCGCACTTGTGTTAGTGTTGAAAAACCACATTTCGCACTTGTGTTGGTGTAGGAAACCACTTTTGCACTTGTATTAGTGTGGAAAAAACACTTTTTGCACTTGTGTTAGTGTTGAAAAACCACTTTTCGCACTTGTATTAGTGTGGAAAAAACACTTTTCGCACTTGTGTTAGTGTTGAAAAACCACTTTTCACACTTGTGTTAGTGTTGAAAAACCACTTTTCGCACTTGTGTTGGTGCAGGAAAACCACTTTTGCACTTGTATTAGTGTGCAAAAAACACTTTTCGCACTTGTGTTGGTGCAGGAAACCACTATTGCACTTGTATTAGTGTGGAAAAAACACTTTTTGCACTTGTGATAGTGTTGAAAAACCACTTTTCGCACGTGTGTTAGTGTTGAAAAACCACTTTTCGCACTTGTGTTAGTGTTGAAAAACCACTTTTCGCACTTGTGTTAGTGTTGAAAAACCACTTTTCGCACTTGTGTTGGTGCAGGAAACCACTTTTGCACTTGTATTAGTGTGGAAAAACACTTTTCGCACTTGTGTTAGTGTTGAAAAACCACTTTTTGCACTTGTGTTAGTGTTGAAAAACCACTTTTCGCACTTGTGTTGGTGCAGGAAACCACTTTTGCACTTGTATTAGTGTGGAAAAAACACTTTTTGCACTTGTGATAGTGTTGAAAAACCACTTTTCGCACTTGTGTTAGTGTTGAAAAACCACTTTTCGCACTTGTGTTGGTGCAGGAAACCACTTTTGCACTTGTATTAGTGTGGAAAAACCACTTTTTGCACTTGTGTTAGTGTTGAAAAACCACTTTTCGCACTTGTGTTAGTGTTGAAAAACCACTTTTCGCACTTGTGTTGGTGCAGTAAACCACTTTTGCACTTGTATTAGTGTGGAAAAAACACTTTTCGCACTTGTGATAGTGTTGAAAAACAACTTTTCGCACTTGTGTTAGTGTTGAAAAACCACTTTTCGCACTTGTGTTGGTGCAGGAAACCACTTTTGCACTTGTATTAGTGTGGAAAAACCACTTTTCGCACTTGTGTTAGTGTTGAAAAACCACTTTTCGCACTTGTGTTAGTGTTGGAAAACCACTTTTCGCACTTGTGTTGGTGCAGGAAACCACTTTTGCACTTGTATTAGTGTGGAAAAAACACTTTTTGCACTTGTGATAGTGTTGAAAAACCACTTTTCGCACTTGTGTTAGTGTTGAAAAACCACTTTTCGCACTTGTGTTGGTGCAGTAAACCACTTTTGCACTTGTATTAGTGTGGAAAAACCACTTTTCGCACTTGTGTTAGTGTTGAAAAACCACTTTTCGCACTTGTGTTGGTGCAGGAAACCACTTTTGCACTTGTATTAGTGTGGAAAAACCACTTTTCGCACTTGTGTTAGTGTTGAAAAACCACTTTTCGCACTTGTGTTAGTGTTGGAAAACCACTTTTCGCACTTGTGTTGGTGCAGGAAACCACTTTTGCACTTGTATTAGTGTGGAAAAAACACTTTTTGCACTTGTGATAGTGTTGAAAAACCACTTTTCGCACTTGTGTTAGTGTTGAAAAACCACTTTTCGCACTTGTGTTGGTGCAGTAAACCACTTTTGCACTTGTATTAGTGTGGAAAAACCACTTTTCACACTTGTGTTAGTGTTGAAAAACCACTTTTCGCACTTGTGTTAGTGTTGAAAAACCACTTTTCGCACTTGTGTTAGTGTTGAAAAACCACTTTTCGCACTTGTGTTAGTGTTGAAAAACCACTTTTCGCACTTGTGTTGGTGCAGGAAACCACTTTTGCACTTGTATTAGTGTGGAAAAAACACTTTTCGCACTTGTTTTAGTGTTGAAAAACCACTTTTCGCACTTGTGTTAGTGTTGAAAAACCACTTTTCGCACTTGTGTTGGTGCAGGAAACCACTTTTGCACTTGTATTAGTGTGGAAAAACCACTTTTCGCACTTGTGTTAGTGTTGAAAAACCACTTTTCGCACTTGTGTTAGTGTTGAAAAACCACTTTTCGCACTTGTGTTGGTGCAGTAAACCACTTTTGCACTTGTATTAGTGTGGAAAAAACACTTTTCGCACTTGTGATAGTGTTGAAAAACAACTTTTCGCACTTGTGTTAGTGTTGAAAAACCACTTTTTGCACTTGTGTTGGTGCAGGAAACCACTTTTGCACTTGTATTAGTGTGGAAAAACCACTTTTCGCACTTGTGTTAGTGTTGAAAAACCACTTTTCGCACTTGTGTTAGTGTTGAAAAACCACTTTTCGCACTTGTGTTGGTGCAGGAAACCACTTTTGCACTTGTATTAGTGTGGAAAAAACACTTTTCGCACTTGTGCTAGTGTTGAAAAACCACTTTTCGCACTTGTGTTGGTGTTGAAAAACCACTTTTCGCACTTGTGTTAGTGTTGAAAAACCACTTTTCGCACTTGTGTTGGTGCAGGAAACCACTTTTGCACTTGTATTAGTGTGGAAAAAACACTTTTCGCACTTGTGTTAGTGTTGAAAAACCACTTTTCGCACTTGTGTTAGTGTTGAAAAACCACTTTTCGCACTTGTGTTGGTGCAGGAAACGACTTTTGCACTTGTATTAGTGTGGAAAAAAGACTTTTTGCACTTGTGATAGTGTTGAAAAACCACTTTTCGCACTTGTGTTAGTGTTGAAAAACCACTTTTCGCACTTGTGTTGGTGCAGGAAACCACTTTTGCACTTGTATTAGTGTGGAAAACCACTTTTCGCACTTGTGTTAGTGTTGCAAAACCACTTTTCGCACTTGTGTTAGTGTTGAAAAACCACTTTTCGCACTTGTGTTGGTGCAGGAAACCACTTTTGCACTTGTATTAGTGTGGAAAAAACACTTTTTGCACTTGTGATAGTGTTGAAAAACCACTTTTTGCACATGTGTTAGTGTTGAAAACCACTTTTCGCACTTGTGTTGGTGCAGTAAACCACTTTTGCACTTGTATTAGTGTGGAAAAACCACTTTTCGCACTTGTGTTAGTGTTGAAAAACGACTTTTTGCACTTGTGTTAGTGTTGAAAAACCACTTTTCGCACTTGTGATCGTGTTGAAAAACCACTTTTCACACTCGTATTAGTGTGGAAAAAACACTTTTTGCACTTGTGATAGTGTTGAAAAACCACTTTTCGCGCTTGTGTTAGTGTTGAAAAACCACTTTTCGCACTTGTGTTAGTGTTGAAAAACCACTTTTCGCACTTGTGTTAGTGTTGAAAAACCACTTTTCGCACTTGTGTTGGTGCAGGAAACCACTTTTGCACTTGTATTAGTGTGGAAAAAACACTTTTCGCACTTGTTTTAGTGTTGAAAAACCACTTTTCGCACTTGTGTTAGTGTTGAAAAACCACTTTTCGCACTTGTGTTGGTGCAGGAAACCACTTTTGCACTTGTATTAGTGTGGAAAAACCACTTTTCGCACTTGTGTTAGTGTTGAAAAACCACTTTTCGCACTTGTGTTAGTGTTGAAAAACCACTTTTCGCACTTGTGTTGGTGCAGTAAACCACTTTTGCACTTGTATTAGTGTGGAAAAAACACTTTTCGCACTTGTGATAGTGTTGAAAAACAACTTTTCGCACTTGTGTTAGTGTTGAAAAACCACTTTTTGCACTTGTGTTGGTGCAGGAAACCACTTTTGCACTTGTATTAGTGTGGAAAAACCACTTTTCGCACTTGTGTTAGTGTTGAAAAACCACTTTTCGCACTTGTGTTAGTGTTGAAAAACCACTTTTCGCACTTGTGTTGGTGCAGGAAACCACTTTTGCACTTGTATTAGTGTGGAAAAAACACTTTTCGCACTTGTGCTAGTGTTGAAAAACCACTTTTCGCACTTGTGTTAGTGTTGAAAAACCACTTTTCGCACTTGTGTTGGTGCAGGAAACCACTTTTGCACTTGTATTAGTGTGGAAAAAACACTTTTTGCACTTGTGATAGTGTTGAAAAACCACTTTTCGCCCATGTGTTAGTGTTGAAAAACCACTTTTCGCACTTGTGTTGGTGCAGTAAACCACTTTTGCACTTGTATTAGTGTGTAAAAACCACTTTTCGCACTTGTGTTAGTGTTGAAAAACCACTTTTTGCACTTGTGTTAGTGTTGAAAAACCACTTTTCGCACTTGTATTAGTGTGGAAAAAACACTTTTCGCACTTGTGTTAGTGTTGAAAAACCACATTTCGCACTTGTGTTGGTGTAGGAAACCACTTTTGCACTTGTATTAGTGTGGAAAAAACACTTTTTGCACTTGTGTTAGTGTTGAAAAACCACTTTTCGCACTTGTATTAGTGTGGAAAAAACACTTTTCGCACTTGTGTTAGTGTTGAAAAACCACTTTTCACACTTGTGTTAGTGTTGAAAAACCACTTTTCGCACTTGTGTTGGTGCAGGAAAACCACTTTTGCACTTGTATTAGTGTGCAAAAAACACTTTTCGCACTTGTGTTGGTGCAGGAAACCACTTTTGCACTTGTATTAGTGTGGAAAAAACACTTTTTGCACTTGTGATAGTGTTGAAAAACCACTTTTCGCACTTGTGTTAGTGTTGAAAAACCACTTTTCGCACTTGTGTTAGTGTTGAAAAACCACTTTTCGCACTTATGTTAGTGTTGAAAAACCACTTTTCGCACTTGTGTTGGTGCAGGAAACCACTTTTGCACTTGTATTAGTGTGGAAAAACACTTTTCGCACTTGTGTTAGTGTTGAAAAACCACTTTTTGCACTTGTGTTAGTGTTGAAAAACCACTTTTCGCACTTGTGTTGGTGCAGGAAACCAATTTTGCACTTGTATTAGTGTGGAAAAAACACTTTTTGCACTTGTGATAGTGTTGAAAAACCACTTTTCGCACTTGTGTTAGTGTTGAAAAACCACTTTTCGCACTTGTGTTGGTGCAGGAAACCACTTTTGCACTTGTATTAGTGTGGAAAAACCACTTTTTGCACTTGTGTTAGTGTTGAAAAACCACTTTTCGCACTTGTGTTAGTGTTGAAAAACCACTTTTCGCACTTGTGTTGGTGCAGTAAACCACTTTTGCACTTGTATTAGTGTGGAAAAAACACTTTTCGCACTTGTGATAGTGTTGAAAAACAACTTTTCGCACTTGTGTTAGTGTTGAAAAACCACTTTTCGCACTTGTGTTGGTGCAGGAAACCACTTTTGCACTTGTATTAGTGTGGAAAAACCACTTTTCGCACTTGTGTTAGTGTTGAAAAACCACTTTTCGCACTTGTGTTAGTGTTGGAAAACCACTTTTCGCACTTGTGTTGGTGCAGGAAACCACTTTTACACTTGTATTAGTGTGGAAAAAACACTTTTTGCACTTGTGATAGTGTTGAAAAACCACTTTTCGCACTTGTGTTAGTGTTGAAAAACCACTTTTCGCACTTGTGTTGGTGCAGTAAACCACTTTTGCACTTGTATTAGTGTGGAAAAACCACTTTTCGCACTTGTGTTAGTGTTGAAAAACCACTTTTCGCACTTGTGTTGGTGCAGGAAACCACTTTTGCACTTGTATTAGTGTGGAAAAACCACTTTTCGCACTTGTGTTAGTGTTGAAAAACCACTTTTCGCACTTGTGTTAGTGTTGGAAAACCACTTTTCGCACTTGTGTTGGTGCAGGAAACCACTTTTGCACTTGTATTAGTGTGGAAAAAACACTTTTTGCACTTGTGATAGTGTTGAAAAACCACTTTTCGCACTTGTGTTAGTGTTGAAAAACCACTTTTCGCACTTGTGTTGGTGCAGTAAACCACTTTTGCACTTGTATTAGTGTGGAAAAACCACTTTTCGCACTTGTGTTAGTGTTGAAAAACCACTTTTCGCACTTGTGTTAGTGTTGAAAAACCACTTTTCGCACTTGTGTTAGTGTTGAAAAACCACTTTTCGCACTTGTGTTAGTGTTGAAAAACCACTTTTCGCACTTGTGTTGGTGCAGGAAACCACTTTTGCACTTGTATTAGTGTGGAAAAAACACTTTTCGCACTTGTTTTAGTGTTGAAAAACCACTTTTCGCACTTGTGTTAGTGTTGAAAAACCACTTTTCGCACTTGTGTTGGTGCAGGAAACCACTTTTGCACTTGTATTAGTGTGGAAAAACCACTTTTCGCACTTGTGTTAGTGTTGAAAAACCACTTTTCGCACTTGTGTTAGTGTTGAAAAACCACTTTTCGCACTTGTGTTGGTGCAGTAAACCACTTTTGCACTTGTATTAGTGTGGAAAAAACACTTTTCGCACTTGTGATAGTGTTGAAAAACAACTTTTCGCACTTGTGTTAGTGTTGAAAAACCACTTTTTGCACTTGTGTTGGTGCAGGAAACCACTTTTGCACTTGTATTAGTGTGGAAAAACCACTTTTCGCACTTGTGTTAGTGTTGAAAAACCACTTTTCGCACTTGTGTTAGTGTTGAAAAACCACTTTTCGCACTTGTGTTGGTGCAGGAAACCACTTTTGCACTTGTATTAGTGTGGAAAAAACACTTTTCGCACTTGTGCTAGTGTTGAAAAACCACTTTTCGCACTTGTGTTAGTGTTGAAAAACCACTTTTCGCACTTGTGTTGGTGCAGGAAACCACTTTTGCACTTGTATTAGTGTGGAAAAAACACTTTTTGCACTTGTGATAGTGTTGAAAAACCACTTTTCGCCCATGTGTTAGTGTTGAAAAACCACTTTTCGCACTTGTGTTGGTGCAGTAAACCACTTTTGCACTTGTATTAGTGTGTAAAAACCACTTTTCGCACTTGTGTTAGTGTTGAAAAACCACTTTTTGCACTTGTGTTAGTGTTGAAAAACCACTTTTCGCACTTGTATTAGTGTGGAAAAAACACTTTTCGCACTTGTGTTAGTGTTGAAAAACCACATTTCGCACTTGTGTTGGTGTAGGAAACCACTTTTGCACTTGTATTAGTGTGGAAAAAACACTTTTTGCACTTGTGTTAGTGTTGAAAAACCACTTTTCGCACTTGTATTAGTGTGGAAAAAACACTTTTCGCACTTGTGTTAGTGTTGAAAAACCACTTTTCACACTTGTGTTAGTGTTGAAAAACCACTTTTCGCACTTGTGTTGGTGCAGGAAACCACTTTTGCACTTGTATTAGTGTGCAAAAAACACTTTTCGCACTTGTGTTGGTGCAGGAAACCACTTTTGCACTTGTATTAGTGTGGAAAAAACACTTTTTGCACTTGTGATAGTGTTGAAAAACCACTTTTCGCACTTGTGTTAGTGTTGAAAAACCACTTTTCGCACTTGTGTTAGTGTTGAAAAACCACTTTTCGCACTTGTGTTAGTGTTGAAAAACCACTTTTCGCACTTGTGTTGGTGCAGGAAACCACTTTTGCACTTGTATTAGTGTGGAAAAAACACTTTTCGCACTTGTGTTAATGTTGAAAAACCACTTTTTGCACTTGTGTTAGTGTTGAAAAACCACTTTTCGCACTTGTGTTGGTGCAGGAAACCACTTTTGCACTTGTATTAGTGTGGAAAAAACACTTTTTGCACTTGTGATAGTGTTGAAAAACCACTTTTCGCACTTGTGTTAGTGTTGAAAAACCACTTTTCGCACTTGTGTTGGTGCAGGAAACCACTTTTGCACTTGTATTAGTGTGGAAAAACCACTTTTTGCACTTGTGTTAGTGTTGAAAAACCACTTTTCGCACTTGTGTTAGTGTTGAAAAACCACTTTTCGCACTTGTGTTGGTGCAGTAAACCACTTTTGCACTTGTATTAGTGTGGAAAAAACACTTTTCGCACTTGTGATCGTGTTGAAAAACAACTTTTCGCACTTGTGTTAGTGTTGAAAAACCACTTTTCGCACTTGTGTTGGTGCAGGAAACCACTTTTGCACTTGTATTAGTGTGGAAAAACCACTTTTCGCACTTGTGTTAGTGTTGAAAAACCACTTTTCGCACTTGTGTTAGTGTTGGAAAACCACTTTTCGCACTTGTGTTGGTGCAGGAAACCACTTTTGCACTTGTATTAGTGTGGAAAAAACACTTTTTGCACTTGTGATAGTGTTGAAAAACCACTTTTCGCACTTGTGTTAGTGTTGAAAAACCACTTTTCGCACTTGTGTTGGTGCAGTAAACCACTTTTGCACTTGTATTAGTGTGGAAAAACCACTTTTCGCACTTGTGTTAGTGTTGAAAAGCCACTTTTCGCACTTGTGTTGGTGCAGGAAACCACTTTTTCACTTGTATTAGTGCGGAAAAAACACTTTTTGCACTTGTGATAGTGTTGAAAAACCACTTTTCGCACTTGTGTTGGTGCAGGAAACCACTTTTGCACTTGTATAAGTTTGGAAAAACCACTTTTCGCACTTGTGTTATTGTTGAAAAACCACTTTTCGCACTTGTGTTAGTGTTGAAAAACCACTTTTCGCACTTGTGTTAGTGTTGAAAAACCACATTTCGCACTTGTGTTGGTGCAGGAAACCACTTTTGCACTTGTATTAGTGTGGAAAAAACACTTTTTGCACTTGTGATAGTGTTGAAAAAGCACTTTTCGCACTTGTGTTAGTGTTGAAAAACCACTTTTCGCACTTGTGTTGGTGCAGGAAACCACTTTTGCACTTGTATTAGTGTTGAAAACCACTTTTCGCACTTGTGTTAGTGTTGAAAAACCACTTTTCGCACTTGTGTTAGTGTTGAAAAACCACTTTTCGCACCTGTGTTGGTGCAGGAAACCACTTTTGCACTTGTATTAGTGTGGAAAACCACTTTTCGCACTTGTGTTGGTGTTGCAAAACCACTTTTCGCACTTGTGTTAGTGTTGAAAAACCACTTTTCGCACTTGTGTTGGTGCAGGAAACCACTTTTGCACTTGTATTAGTGTGGAAAAAACACTTTTTGCACATGTGTTAGTGTTGAAAACCACTTTTCGCACTTGTGTTGGTGCAGTAAACCACTTTTGCACTTGTATTAGTGTGGAAAAACCACTTTTCGCACTTGTGTTAGTGTTGAAAAACGACTTTTTGCACTTGTGTTAGTGTTGAAAAACCACTTTTCGCACTTGTGATCGTGTTGAAAAACCACTTTTCACACTCGTATTAGTGTGGAAAAAACACTTTTTGCACTTGTGATAGTGTTGAAAAACCACTTTTCGCACTTGTGTTAGTGTTGAAAAACCACTTTTCGCACTTGTGTTGGTGCAGTAAACCACTTTTGCACTTGTATTAGTGTGGAAAAACCACTTTTCGCACTTGTGTTAGTGTTGAAAAACCACTTTTCGCACTTGTGTTGGTGCAGGAAACCACTTTTGCACTTGTATTAGTGTGGAAAAACCACTTTTCGCACTTGTGTTAGTGTTGAAAAACCACTTTTCGCACTTGTGTTAGTGTTGGAAAACCACTTTTCGCACTTGTGTTGGTGCAGGAAACCACTTTTGCACTTGTATTAGTGTGGAAAAAACACTTTTTGCACTTGTGATAGTGTTGAAAAACCACTTTTCGCACTTGTGTTAGTGTTGAAAAACCACTTTTCGCACTTGTGTTGGTGCAGTAAACCACTTTTGCACTTGTATTAGTGTGGAAAAACCACTTTTCGCACTTGTGTTAGTGTTGAAAAACCACTTTTCGCACTTGTGTTAGTGTTGAAAAACCACTTTTCGCACTTGTGTTAGTGTTGAAAAACCACTTTTCGCACTTGTGTTAGTGTTGAAAAACCACTTTTCGCACTTGTGTTGGTGCAGGAAACCACTTTTGCACTTGTATTAGTGTGGAAAAAACACTTTTCGCACTTGTTTTAGTGTTGAAAAACCACTTTTCGCACTTGTGTTAGTGTTGAAAAACCACTTTTCGCACTTGTGTTGGTGCAGGAAACCACTTTTGCACTTGTATTAGTGTGGAAAAACCACTTTTCGCACTTGTGTTAGTGTTGAAAAACCACTTTTCGCACTTGTGTTAGTGTTGAAAAACCACTTTTCGCACTTGTGTTGGTGCAGTAAACCACTTTTGCACTTGTATTAGTGTGGAAAAAACACTTTTCGCACTTGTGATAGTGTTGAAAAACAACTTTTCGCACTTGTGTTAGTGTTGAAAAACCACTTTTTGCACTTGTGTTGGTGCAGGAAACCACTTTTGCACTTGTATTAGTGTGGAAAAACCACTTTTCGCACTTGTGTTAGTGTTGAAAAACCACTTTTCGCACTTGTGTTAGTGTTGAAAAACCACTTTTCGCACTTGTGTTGGTGCAGGAAACCACTTTTGCACTTGTATTAGTGTGGAAAAAACACTTTTCGCACTTGTGCTAGTGTTGAAAAACCACTTTTCGCACTTGTGTTAGTGTTGAAAAACCACTTTTCGCACTTGTGTTGGTGCAGGAAACCACTTTTGCACTTGTATTAGTGTGGAAAAAACACTTTTTGCACTTGTGATAGTGTTGAAAAACCACTTTTCGCCCATGTGTTAGTGTTGAAAAACCACTTTTCGCACTTGTGTTGGTGCAGTAAACCACTTTTGCACTTGTATTAGTGTGTAAAAACCACTTTTCGCACTTGTGTTAGTGTTGAAAAACCACTTTTTGCACTTGTGTTAGTGTTGAAAAACCACTTTTCGCACTTGTATTAGTGTGGAAAAAACACTTTTCGCACTTGTGTTAGTGTTGAAAAACCACATTTCGCACTTGTGTTGGTGTAGGAAACCACTTTTGCACTTGTATTAGTGTGGAAAAAACACTTTTTGCACTTGTGTTTTGTTGAAAAACCACTTTTCGCACTTGTATTAGTATGGAAAAAACACTTTTCGCACTTGTGATAGTGTTGAAAAACCACTTTTCGCACTTGTGTTAGTGTTGAAAAACCACTTTTCGCACTTGTGTTAGTGTTGAAAAACCACTTTTCGCACTTGTGTTAGTGTTGAAAAACCACTTTTCGCACTTGTGTTGGTGCAGGAAACCACTTTTGCACTTGTATTAGTGTGGAAAAAACACTTTTCGCACTTGTGTTAGTGTTGAAAAACCACTTTTTGCACTTGTGTTAGTGTTGAAAAACCACTTTTCGCACTTGTGTTGGTGCAGGAAACCACTTTTGCACTTGTATTAGTGTGGAAAAAACACTTTTTGCACTTGTGATAGTGTTGAAAAACCACTTTTCGCACTTGTGTTAGTGTTGAAAAACCACTTTTCGCACTTGTGTTGGTGCAGGAAACCACTTTTGCACTTGTATTAGTGTGGAAAAACCACTTTTTGCACTTGTGTTAGTGTTGAAAAACCACTTTTCGCACTTGTGTTAGTGTTGAAAAACCACTTTTCGCACTTGTGTTGGTGCAGTAAACCACTTTTGCACTTGTATTAGTGTGGAAAAAACACTTTTCGCACTTGTGATAGTGTTGAAAAACAACTTTTCGCACTTGTGTTAGTGTTGAAAAACCACTTTTCGCACTTGTGTTGGTGCAGGAAACCACTTTTGCACTTGTATTAGTGTGGAAAAACCACTTTTCGCACTTGTGTTAGTGTTGAAAAACCACTTTTCGCACTTGTGTTAGTGTTGGAAAACCACTTTTCGCACTTGTGTTGGTGCAGGAAACCACTTTTGCACTTGTATTAGTGTGGAAAAAACACTTTTTGCACTTGTGATAGTGTTGAAAAACCACTTTTCGCACTTGTGTTAGTGTTGAAAAACCACTTTTCGCACTTGTGTTGGTGCAGTAAACCACTTTTGCACTTGTATTAGTGTGGAAAAACCACTTTTCGCACTTGTGTTAGTGTTGAAAAGCCACTTTTCGCACTTGTGTTGGTGCAGGAAACCACTTTTTCACTTGTATTAGTGTGGAAAAAACACTTTTTGCACTTGTGATAGTGTTGAAAAACCACTTTTCGCACTTGTGTTGGTGCAGGAAACCACTTTTGCACTTGTATAAGTTTGGAAAAACCACTTTTCGCACTTGTGTTATTGTTGAAAAACCACTTTTCGCACTTGTGTTAGTGTTGAAAAACCACTTTTCGCACTTGTGTTAGTGTTGAAAAACCACATTTCGCACTTGTGTTGGTGCAGGAAACCACTTTTGCACTTGTATTAGTGTGGAAAAAACACTTTTTGCACTTGTGATAGTGTTGAAAAAGCACTTTTCGCACTTGTGTTAGTGTTGAAAAACCACTTTTCGCACTTGTGTTGGTGCAGGAAACCACTTTTGCACTTGTATTAGTGTGGAAAACCACTTTTCGCACTTGTGTTAGTGTTGAAAAACCACTTTTTGCACTTGTGTTAGTGTTGAAAAACCACTTTTCGCACTTGTGTTGGTGCAGGAAACCACTTTTGCACTTGTATTAGTGTGGAAAACCACTTTTCGCACTTGTGTTAGTGTTGCAAAACCACTTTTCGCACTTGTGTTAGTGTTGAAAAACCACTTTTCACACTTGTGTTGGTGCAGGAAACCACTTTTGCACTTGTATTAGTGTGGAAAAAACACTTTTTGCACATGTGTTAGTGTTGAAAACCACTTTTCGCACTTGTGTTGGTGCAGTAAACCACTTTTGCACTTGTATTAGTGTGGAAAAACCACTTTTCGCACTTGTGTTAGTGTTGAAAAACGACTTTTTGCACTTGTGTTAGTGTTGAAAAACCACTTTTCGCACTTGTGATCGTGTTGAAAAACCACTTTTCACACTTGTATTAGTGTGGAAAAAACACTTTTTGCACTTGTGATAGTGTTGAAAAACCACTTTTCGCACTTGTGTTAGTGTTGAAAAACCACTTTTCGCACTTGTGTTAGTGTTGAAAAACCACTTTTCGCACTTGTGTTAGTGTTGAAAAACCACTTTTCGCACTTGTGTTGGTGCAGGAAACCACTTTTGCACTTGTATTAGTGTGGAAAAAACACTTTTCGCACTTGTTTTAGTGTTGAAAAACCACTTTTCGCACTTGTGTTAGTGTTGAAAAACCACTTTTCGCACTTGTGTTGGTGCAGGAAACCACTTTTGCACTTGTATTAGTGTGGAAAAACCACTTTTCGCACTTGTGTTAGTGTTGAAAAACCACTTTTCGCACTTGTGTTAGTGTTGAAAAACCACTTTTCGCACTTGTGTTGGTGCAGGAAACCACTTTTGCACTTGTATTAGTGTGGAAAACCACTTTTCGCACTTGTGTTAGTGTTGAAAAACCACTTTTCGCACTTGTGTTAGTGTTGAAAAACCACTTTTCGCACTTGTGTTGGTGCAGGAAACCACTTTTGCACTTGTATTAGTGTGGAAAAAACACTTTTTGCACTTGTGATAGTGTTGAAAAACCACTTTTCGCACTTGTGTTATTGTGGTAAAACCACTTTTCGCACTTGTGTTGGTGCATGAAACCACTTTTGCACTTGTATTAGTGTGGAAAAACCACTTTTCGCACTTGTGTTAGTGTTGAAAAACCACTTTTTGCACTTGTGTTAGTGTTGAAAAACCACTTTTCGCACTTGTGTTGGTGCAGGAAACCACTTTTGCACTTGTATTAGTGTGGAAAACCACTTTTCGCACTTGTGTTAGTGTTGCAAAACCACTTTTCGCACTTGTGTTAGTGTTGAAAAACCACTTTTCGCACTTGTGTTGGTGCAGGAAACCACTTTTGCACTTGTATTAGTGTGGAAAAAACACTTTTTGCACATGTGTTAGTGTTGAAAACCACTTTTCGCACTTGTGTTGGTGCAGTAAACCACTTTTGCACTTGTATTAGTGTGGAAAAACCACTTTTCGCACTTGTGTTAGTGTTGAAAAACGACTTTTTGCACTTGTGTTAGTGTTGAAAAACCACTTTTCGCACTTGTGGTCGTGTTGAAAAACCACTTTTCACACTTGTATTAGTGTGGAAAAAACACTTTTTGCACTTGTGATAGTGTTGAAAAACCACTTTTCGCACTTGTGTTAGTGTTGAAAAACCACTTTTCGCACTTGTGTTAGTGTTGAAAAACCACTTTTCGCACTTGTGTTAGTGTTGAAAAACCACTTTTCGCACTTGTGTTGGTGCAGGAAACCACTTTTGCACTTGTATTAGTGTGGAAAAAACACTTTTCGCACTTGTTTTAGTGTTGAAAAACCACTTTTCGCACTTGTGTTAGTGTTGAAAAACCACTTTTCGCACTTGTGTTGGTGCAGGAAACCACTTTTGCACTTGTATTAGTGTGGAAAAACCACTTTTCGCACTTGTGTTAGTGTTGAAAAACCACTTTTCGCACTTGTGTTAGTGTTGAAAAACCACTTTTCGCACTTGTGTTGGTGCAGGAAACCACTTTTGCACTTGTATTAGTGTGGAAAAACCACTTTTCGCACTTGTGTTAGTGTTGAAAAACCACTTTTCGCACTTGTGTTAGTGTTGAAAAACCACTTTTCGCACTTGTGTTGGTGCAGGAATCCACTTTTGCACTTGTATTAGTGTGGAAAAAACACTTTTTGCACTTGTGATAGTGTTGAAAAACCACTTTTCGCACTTGTGTTATTGTGGTAAAACCACTTTTCGCACTTGTGTTGGTGCATGAAACCACTTTTGCACTTGTATTAGTGTGGAAAAACCACTTTTCGCACTTGTGTTAGTGTTGAAAAACCACTTTTTGCACTTGTGTTAGTGTTGAAAAACCACTTTTCGAACTTGTGTTGGTGCAGGAAACCACTTTTGCACTTGTATTAGTGTGGAAAAACCACTTTTCGCACTTGTGTTAGTGTTGAAAAACCACTTTTCGCACTTGTGTTAGTGTTGAAAAACCACTTTTCGCACTTGTGTTGGTGCAGGAATCCACTTTTGCACTTGTATTAGTGTGGTAAAACCACTTTTCGCACTTATGTTAGTGTTGAAAAACCACTTTTCGCACTTGTGTTTGTGTTGAAAAACCACTTTTCGCACTTGTGTTGGTGCAGGAAACGACTTTTGCACTTGTATTAGTGTGGAAAAAACACTTTTTGCATTTGTGATAGTGTTGAAAAACCACTTTTCGCACTTGTGTTTGTGTTGAAAAACCACTTTTCGCACTTGTGTTGGCGCAGGAAACGACTTTTGCACTTGTATTAGTGTGGAAAAAACACTTTTTGCATTTGTGATAGTGTTGAAAAACCACTTTTCGCACTTGTGTTTGTGTTGAAAAACCACTTTTCGCACTTGTGTTGGTGCAGGAAACCACTTTTGCACTTGTATTAGTGTGGAAAAAATACTTTTCGCACTTGTGTTAGTGTTGAAAAACCACTTTTCGCACTTGTGTTAGTGTTGAAAAACCACTTTTTGCACTTGTGTTAGTGTTGAAAAACCACTTTTCGAACTTGTGTTAGTGTTGAAAAACCACTTTTCGCACTTGTGTTAGTGTTGAAAAACCACTTTTCGAACTTGTGTTGGTGCAGGAAACCACTTTTGCACTTGTATTAGTGTGGAAAACCACTTTTCGCACTTGTGTTAGTGTTGAAAAACCACTTTTTGCACTTGTGTTAGTGTTGAAAAACCACTTTTCGAACTTGTGTTGGTGCAGGAAACCACTTTTGCACTTGTATTAGTGTGGAAAAAACACTTTTCGCACTTGTGTTAGTGTTGAAAAACCACTTTTTGCACTTGTGTTAGTGTTGAAAAACCACTTTTCGAACTTGTGTTGGTGCAGGAAACCACTTTTGCACTTGTATTAGTGTGGAAAAACCACTTTTCGCACTTGTGTTAGTGTTGAAAAACCACTTTTCGCACTTGTGTTAGTGTTGAAAAACCACTTTTCGCACTTGTGATCGTGTTGAAAAACCACTTTTCACACTTGTATTAGTGTGGAAAAAACACTTTTTGCACTTGTGATAGTGTTGAAAAACCACTTTTCGCACTTGTGTTAGTGTTGAAAAACCACTTTTCGCACTTGTGTTAGTGTTGAAAAACCACTTTTCGCACTTGTGTTAGTGTTGAAAAACCACTTTTCGCACTTGTGTTGGTGCAGGAAACCACTTTTGCACTTGTATTAGTGTGGAAAAACCACTTTTCGCACTTGTGTTAGTGTTGAAAAACCACTTTTCGCACTTGTGTTAGTGTTGAAAAACCACTTTTCGCACTTGTGTTGGTGCAGGAATCCACTTTTGCACTTGTATTAGTGTGGAAAAAACACTTTTTGCACTTGTGATAGTGTTGAAAAACCACTTTTCGCACTTGTGTTATTGTGGTAAAACCACTTTTCGCACTTGTGTTGGTGCATGAAACCACTTTTGCACTTGTATTAGTGTGGAAAAACCACTTTTCGCACTTGTGTTAGTGTTGAAAAACCACTTTTTGCACTTGTGTTAGTGTTGAAAAACCACTTTTCGAACTTGTGTTGGTGCAGGAAACCACTTTTGCACTTGTATTAGTGTGGAAAAACCACTTTTCGCACTTGTGTTAGTGTTGAAAAACCACTTTTCGCACTTGTGTTAGTGTTGAAAAACCACTTTTCGCACTTGTGTTGGTGCAGGAATCCACTTTTGCACTTGTATTAGTGTGGTAAAACCACTTTTCGCACTTATGTTAGTGTTGAAAAACCACTTTTCGCACTTGTGTTTGTGTTGAAAAACCACTTTTCGCACTTGTGTTGGTGCAGGAAACGACTTTTGCACTTGTATTAGTGTGGAAAAAACACTTTTTGCATTTGTGATAGTGTTGAAAAACCACTTTTCGCACTTGTGTTTGTGTTGAAAAACCACTTTTCGCACTTGTGTTGGCGCAGGAAACGACTTTTGCACTTGTATTAGTGTGGAAAAAACACTTTTTGCATTTGTGATAGTGTTGAAAAACCACTTTTCGCACTTGTGTTTGTGTTGAAAAACCACTTTTCGCACTTGTGTTGGTGCAGGAAACCACTTTTGCACTTGTATTAGTGTGGAAAAAATACTTTTCGCACTTGTGTTAGTGTTGAAAAACCACTTTTCGCACTTGTGTTAGTGTTGAAAAACCACTTTTTGCACTTGTGTTAGTGTTGAAAAACCACTTTTCGAACTTGTGTTAGTGTTGAAAAACCACTTTTCGCACTTGTGTTAGTGTTGAAAAACCACTTTTCGAACTTGTGTTGGTGCAGGAAACCACTTTTGCACTTGTATTAGTGTGGAAAACCACTTTTCGCACTTGTGTTAGTGTTGAAAAACCACTTTTTGCACTTGTGTTAGTGTTGAAAAACCACTTTTCGAACTTGTGTTGGTGCAGGAAACCACTTTTGCACTTGTATTAGTGTGGAAAAAACACTTTTCGCACTTGTGTTAGTGTTGAAAAACCACTTTTTGCACTTGTGTTAGTGTTGAAAAACCACTTTTCGAACTTGTGTTGGTGCAGGAAACCACTTTTGCACTTGTATTAGTGTGGAAAAACCACTTTTCGCACTTGTGTTAGTGTTGAAAAACCACTTTTCGCACTTGTGTTAGTGTTGAAAAACCACTTTTCGCACTTGTGATCGTGTTGAAAAACCACTTTTCACACTTGTATTAGTGTGGAAAAAACACTTTTTGCACTTGTGATAGTGTTGAAAAACCACTTTTCGCACTTGTGTTAGTGTTGAAAAACCACTTTTCGCACTTGTGTTAGTGTTGAAAAACCACTTTTCGCACTTGTGTTAGTGTTGAAAAACCACTTTTCGCACTTGTGTTGGTGCAGGAAACCACTTTTGCACTTGTATTAGTGTGGAAAAACACTTTTCGCACTTGTTTTAGTGTTGAAAAACCACTTTTCGCACTTGTGTTAGTGTTGAAAAACCACTTTTCGCACTTGTGTTGGTGCAGGAAACCACTTTTGCACTTGTATTAGTGTGGAAAAACCACTTTTCGCACTTGTGTTAGTGTTGAAAAACCACTTTTCGCACTTGTGTTAGTGTTGAAAAACCACTTTTCGCACTTGTGTTGGTGCAGGAAACCACTTTTGCACTTGTATTAGTGTGGAAAAACCACTTTTCGCACTTGTGTTAGTGTTGAAAAACCACTTTTCGCACTTGTGTTAGTGTTGAAAAACCACTTTTCGCACTTGTGTTGGTGCAGGAATCCACTTTTGCACTTGTATTAGTGTGGAAAAAACACTTTTTGCACTTGTGATAGTGTTGAAAAACCACTTTTCGCACTTGTGTTATTGTGGTAAAACCACTTTTCGCACTTGTGTTGGTGCATGAAACCACTTTTGCACTTGTATTAGTGTGGAAAAACCACTTTTCGCACTTGTGTTAGTGTTGAAAAACCACTTTTTGCACTTGTGTTAGTGTTGAAAAACCACTTTTCGAACTTGTGTTGGTGCAGGAAACCACTTTTGCACTTGTATTAGTGTGGAAAAACCACTTTTCGCACTTGTGTTAGTGTTGAAAAACCACTTTTCGCACTTGTGTTAGTGTTGAAAAACCACTTTTCGCACTTGTGTTGGTGCAGGAATCCACTTTTGCACTTGTATTAGTGTGGTAAAATCACTTTTTGCACTTATGTTAGTGTTGAAAAACCACTTTTCGCACTTGTGTTTGTGTTGAAAAACCACTTTTCGCACTTGTGTTGGTGCAGGAAACGACTTTTGCACTTGTATTAGTGTGGAAAAAACACTTTTTGCATTTGTGATAGTGTTGAAAAACCACTTTTCGCACTTGTGTTTGTGTTGAAAAACCACTTTTCGCACTTGTGTTGGCGCAGGAAACGACTTTTGCACTTGTATTAGTGTGGAAAAAACACTTTTTGCATTTGTGATAGTGTTGAAAAACCACTTTTCGCACTTGTGTTTGTGTTGAAAAACCACTTTTCGCACTTGTGTTGGTGCAGGAAACCACTTTTGCACTTGTATTAGTGTGGAAAAAATACTTTTCGCACTTGTGTTAGTGTTGAAAAACCACTTTTCGCACTTGTGTTAGTGTTGAAAAACCACTTTTTGCACTTGTGTTAGTGTTGAAAAACCACTTTTCGAACTTGTGTTAGTGTTGAAAAACCACTTTTCGCACTTGTGTTAGTGTTGAAAAACCACTTTTCGAACTTGTGTTGGTGCAGGAAACCACATTTGCACTTGTATTAGTGTGGAAAACCACTTTTCGCACTTGTGTTAGTGTTGAAAAACCACTTTTTGCACTTGTGTTAGTGTTGAAAAACCACTTTTCGAACTTGTGTTGGTGCAGGAAACCACTTTTGCACTTGTATTAGTGTGGAAAAAACACTTTTCGCACTTGTGTTAGTGTTGAAAAACCACTTTTTGCACTTGTGTTAGTGTTGAAAAACCACTTTTCGAACTTGTGTTGGTGCAGGAAACCACTTTTGCACTTGTATTAGTGTGGAAAAACCACTTTTCGCACTTGTGTTAGTGTTGAAAAACCACTTTTCGCACTTGTGTTAGTGTTGAAAAACCACTTTTCGCACTTGTGTTGGTGCAGGAATCCACTTTTGCACTTGTATTAGTGTGGTAAAACCACTTTTCGCACTTCTGTTAGTGTTGAAAAACCACTTTTCGCACTTGTGTTTGTGTTGAAAAACCACTTTTCGCACTTGTGTTGGTGCAGGAAACGACTTTTGCACTTGTATTAGTGTGGAAAAAACAATTTTTGCATTTGTGATAGTGTTGAAAAACCACTTTTCGCACTTGTGTTTGTGTTGAAAAACCACTTTTCGCACTTGTGTTGGTGCAGGAAACGACTTTTGCACTTGTATTAGTGCGGAAAAAACACTTTTTGCATTTGTGATAGTGTTGAAAAACCACTTTTCGCACTTGTGTTTGTGTTGAAAAACCACTTTTCGCACTTGTGTTGGTGCAGGAAACCACTTTTGCACTTGTATTAGTGTGGAAAAAACACTTTTCGCACTTGTGTTAGTGTTGAAAAACCACTTTTCGCACTTGTGTTAGTGTTGAAAAACCACTTTTTGCACTTGTGTTAGTGTTGAAAAACCACTTTTCGAACTTGTGTTAGTGTTGAAAAACCACTTTTCGCACTTGTGTTAGTGTTGAAAAACCACTTTTCGAACTTGTGTTGGTGCAGGAAACCACTTTTGCACTTGTATTAGTGTGGAAAACCACTTTTCGCACTTGTGTTAGTGTTGAAAAACCACTTTTTGCACTTGTGTTAGTGTTGAAAAACCACTTTTCGCACTTGTGTTAGTGTTGAAAAACCACTTTTCGCACTTGTGTTGGTGCAGGAATCCACTTTTGCACTTGTATTAGTGTGGAAAAAACACTTTTTGCACTTGTGATAGTGTTGAAAAACCACTTTTCGCACTTGTGTTATTGTGGTAAAACCACTTTTCGCACTTGTGTTGGTGCATGAAACCACTTTTGCACTTGTATTAGTGTGGAAAAACCACTTTTCGCACTTGTGTTAGTGTTGAAAAACCACTTTTTGCACTTGTGTTAGTGTTGAAAAACCACTTTTCGAACTTGTGTTGGTGCAGGAAACCACTTTTGCACTTGTATTAGTGTGGAAAAACCACTTTTCGCACTTGTGTTAGTGTTGAAAAACCACTTTTCGCACTTGTGTTAGTGTTGAAAAACCACTTTTCGCACTTGTGTTGGTGCAGGAATCCACTTTTGCACTTGTATTAGTGTGGTAAAATCACTTTTTGCACTTATGTTAGTGTTGAAAAACCACTTTTCGCACTTGTGTTTGTGTTGAAAAACCACTTTTCGCACTTGTGTTGGTGCAGGAAACGACTTTTGCACTTGTATTAGTGTGGAAAAAACACTTTTTGCATTTGTGATAGTGTTGAAAAACCACTTTTCGCACTTGTGTTTGTGTTGAAAAACCACTTTTCGCACTTGTGTTGGCGCAGGAAACGACTTTTGCACTTGTATTAGTGTGGAAAAAACACTTTTTGCATTTGTGATAGTGTTGAAAAACCACTTTTCGCACTTGTGTTTGTGTTGAAAAACCACTTTTCGCACTTGTGTTGGTGCAGGAAACCACTTTTGCACTTGTATTAGTGTGGAAAAAATACTTTTCGCACTTGTGTTAGTGTTGAAAAACCACTTTTCGCACTTGTGTTAGTGTTGAAAAACCACTTTTTGCACTTGTGTTAGTGTTGAAAAACCACTTTTCGAACTTGTGTTAGTGTTGAAAAACCACTTTTCGCACTTGTGTTAGTGTTGAAAAACCACTTTTCGAACTTGTGTTGGTGCAGGAAACCACATTTGCACTTGTATTAGTGTGGAAAACCACTTTTCGCACTTGTGTTAGTGTTGAAAAACCACTTTTTGCACTTGTGTTAGTGTTGAAAAACCACTTTTCGAACTTGTGTTGGTGCAGGAAACCACTTTTGCACTTGTATTAGTGTGGAAAAAACACTTTTCGCACTTGTGTTAGTGTTGAAAAACCACTTTTTGCACTTGTGTTAGTGTTGAAAAACCACTTTTCGAACTTGTGTTGGTGCAGGAAACCACTTTTGCACTTGTATTAGTGTGGAAAAACCACTTTTCGCACTTGTGTTAGTGTTGAAAAACCACTTTTCGCACTTGTGTTAGTGTTGAAAAACCACTTTTCGCACTTGTGTTGGTGCAGGAATCCACTTTTGCACTTGTATTAGTGTGGTAAAACCACTTTTCGCACTTCTGTTAGTGTTGAAAAACCACTTTTCGCACTTGTGTTTGTGTTGAAAAACCACTTTTCGCACTTGTGTTGGTGCAGGAAACGACTTTTGCACTTGTATTAGTGTGGAAAAAACAATTTTTGCATTTGTGATAGTGTTGAAAAACCACTTTTCGCACTTGTGTTTGTGTTGAAAAACCACTTTTCGCACTTGTGTTGGTGCAGGAAACGACTTTTGCACTTGTATTAGTGCGGAAAAAACACTTTTTGCATTTGTGATAGTGTTGAAAAACCACTTTTCGCACTTGTGTTTGTGTTGAAAAACCACTTTTCGCACTTGTGTTGGTGCAGGAAACCACTTTTGCACTTGTATTAGTGTGGAAAAAACACTTTTCGCACTTGTGTTAGTGTTGAAAAACCACTTTTCGCACTTGTGTTAGTGTTGAAAAACCACTTTTTGCACTTGTGTTAGTGTTGAAAAACCACTTTTCGAACTTGTGTTAGTGTTGAAAAACCACTTTTCGCACTTGTGTTAGTGTTGAAAAACCACTTTTCGAACTTGTGTTGGTGCAGGAAACCACTTTTGCACTTGTATTAGTGTGGAAAACCACTTTTCGCACTTGTGTTAGTGTTGAAAAACCACTTTTTGCACTTGTGTTAGTGTTGAAAAACCACTTTTCGAACTTGTGTTGGTGCAGGAAACCACTTTTGCACTTGTATTAGTGTGGAAAAAACACTTTTCGCACTTGTGTTAGTGTTGAAAAACCACTTTTTGCACTTGTGTTAGTGTTGAAAAACCACTTTTCGCACTTGTGTTGGTGCAGGAAACCACTTTTGCACTTGTATTAGTGTGGAAAAACCACTTTTCGCACTTGTGTTAGTGTTGAAAAACCACTTTTCGCACTTGTGTTAGTGTTGAAAAACCACTTTTCGCACTTGTGTTGGTGCAGGAATCCACTTTTGCACTTGTATTAGTGTGGAAAAAACACTTTTTGCACTTGTGATAGTGTTGAAAAACCACTTTTCGCACTTGTGTTATTGTGGTAAAACCACTTTTCGCACTTGTGTTGGTGCATGAAACCACTTTTGCACTTGTATTAGTGTGGAAAAAACACTTTTCGCACTTGTGTTAGTGTTGAAAAACCACTTTTTGCACTTGTGTTAGTGTTGAAAAACCACTTTTCGAACTTGTGTTGGTGCAGGAAACCACTTTTGCACTTGTATTAGTGTGGAAAAAACACTTTTCGCACTTGTGTTAGTGTTGAAAAACCACTTTTTGCACTTGTGTTAGTGTTGAAAAACCACTTTTCGCACTTGTGTTGGTGCAGGAAACCAATTTTGCACTTGTATTAGTGTGGAAAAACCACTTTTCGCACTTGTGTTAGTGTTGAAAAACCACTTTTCGCACTTGTGTTAGTGTTGAAAAACCGCTTTTCGCACTTGTGTTGGTGCAGGAATCCACTTTTGCACTTGTATTAGTGTGGAAAAAACACTTTTTGCACTTGTGATAGTGTTGAAAAACCACTTTTCGCACTTGTGTTATTGTGGTAAAACCACTTTTCGCACTTGTGTTGGTGCATGAAACCACTTTTGCACTTGTATTAGTGTGGAAAAAACACTTTTCGCACTTGTGTTAGTGTTGAAAAACCACTTTTCGCACTTGTGTTAGTGTTGAAAACCACTTTTCGCACTTGTGTTCGTGCAGGAAACGACTTTTGCACTTGTATTAGTGTGGAAAAAACACTTTTTGCACTTGTGATAGTGTTGAAAAACCACTTTTCGAACTTGTGTTGGTGCAGGAAACCACTTTTGCACTTGTATTAGTGTGGAAAAACCACTTTTCGCACTTGTGTTAGTGTTGAAAAACCACTTTTCGCACTTGTGTTAGTGTTGAAAAACCACTTTTTGCACTTGTGTTGGTGCAGGAATCCACTTTTGCACTTGTATTAGTGTGGTAAAACCACTATTCGCACTTGTGTTAGTGTTGAAAAACCACTTTTCGCACTTGTGTTTGTGTTGAAAAACCACTTTTCGCACTTGTGTTGGTGCAGGAAACGACTTTTGCACTTGTATTAGTGTGGAAAAAACACTTTTTGCACTTGTGTTAGTGTTGAAAAACAACTTTTCGCACTTGTGTTAGTGTTGAAAACCACTTTTCGCACTTGTGTTGGTGGAGTAAACCACTTTTGCACTTGTATTAGTGTGGAAAAACCACTTTTCGCACTTGTGTTAGTGTTGAAAAACGACTTTTTGCACTTGTGTTAGTGTTGAAAAACCACTTTTCGCACTTGTGATCGTGTTGAAAAACCACTTTTCACACTTGTATTAGTGTGGAAAAAACACTTTTTGCACTTGTGATAGTGTTGAAAAACCACTTTTCGCACTTGTGTTAGTGTTGAAAAACCACTTTTCGCACTTGTGTTAGTGTTGAAAAACCACTTTTCGCACTTGTGTTAGTGTTGAAAAACCACTTTTCGCACTTGTGTTGGTGCAGGAAACCGCTTTTGCACTTGTATTAGTGTGGAAAAAACACTTTTCGCACTTGTTTTAGTGTTGAAAAACCACTTTTCGCACTTGTGTTAGTGTTGAAAAACCACTTTTCGCACGTGTGTTGGTGCAGGAAACCACTTTTGCACTTGTATTAGTGTGGAAAAACCACTTTTCGCACATGTGTTAGTGTTGAAAAACCACTTTTCGCACTTGTGTTAGTGTTGAAAAACCACTTTTCGCACTTGTGTTGGTGCAGTAAACCACTTTTGCACTTGTATTAGTGTGGAAAAAACACTTTTCGCACTTGTGATAGTGTTGAAAAACAACTTTTCGCACTTGTGTTAGTGTTGAAAAACCACTTTTTGCACTTGTGTTGGTGCAGGAAACCACTTTTGCACTTGTATTAGTGTGGAAAAACCACTTTTCGCACTTGTGTTAGTGTTGAAAAACCACTTTTCGCACTTGTGTTAGTGTTGAAAAACCACTTTTCGCACTTGTGTTGGTGCAGGAAACCACTTTTGCACTTGTATTAGTGTGGAAAAAACACTTTTCGCACTTGTGTTAGTGTTGAAAAACCACTTTTTGCACTTGTGTTAGTGTTGAAAAACCACTTTTCGAACTTGTGTTGGTGCAGGAAACCACTTTTGCACTTGTATTAGTGTGGAAAAAACACTTTTCGCACTTGTGTTAGTGTTGAAAAACCACTTTTTGCACTTGTGTTAGTGTTGAAAAACCACTTTTCGCACTTGTGTTGGTGCAGGAAACCAATTTTGCACTTGTATTAGTGTGGAAAAACCACTTTTCGCACTTGTGTTAGTGTTGAAAAACCACTTTTCGCACTTGTGTTAGTGTTGAAAAACCGCTTTTCGCACTTGTGTTGGTGCAGGAATCCACTTTTGCACTTGTATTAGTGTGGAAAAAACACTTTTTGCACTTGTGATAGTGTTGAAAAACCACTTTTCGCACTTGTGTTATTGTGGTAAAACCACTTTTCGCACTTGTGTTGGTGCATGAAACCACTTTTGCACTTGTATTAGTGTGGAAAAAACACTTTTCGCACTTGTGTTAGTGTTGAAAAACCACTTTTCGCACTTGTGTTAGTGTTGAAAACCACTTTTCGCACTTGTGTTCGTGCAGGAAACGACTTTTGCACTTGTATTAGTGTGGAAAAAACACTTTTTGCACTTGTGATAGTGTTGAAAAACCACTTTTTGAACTTGTGTTGGTGCAGGAAACCACTTTTGCACTTGTATTAGTGTGGAAAAACCACTTTTCGCACTTGTGTTAGTGTTGAAAAACCACTTTTCGCACTTGTGTTAGTGTTGAAAAACCACTTTTTGCACTTGTGTTGGTGCAGGAATCCACTTTTGCACTTGTATTAGTGTGGTAAAACCACTATTCGCACTTGTGTTAGTGTTGAAAAACCACTTTTCGCACTTGTGTTTGTGTTGAAAAACCACTTTTCGCACTTGTGTTGGTGCAGGAAACGACTTTTGCACTTGTATTAGTGTGGAAAAAACACTTTTTGCACTTGTGTTAGTGTTGAAAAACAACTTTTCGCACTTGTGTTAGTGTTGAAAACCACTTTTCGCACTTGTGTTGGTGGAGTAAACCACTTTTGCACTTGTATTAGTGTGGAAAAACCACTTTTCGCACTTGTGTTAGTGTTGAAAAACGACTTTTTGCACTTGTGTTAGTGTTGAAAAACCACTTTTCGCACTTGTGATCGTGTTGAAAAACCACTTTTCACACTTGTATTAGTGTGGAAAAAACACTTTTTGCACTTGTGATAGTGTTGAAAAACCACTTTTCGCACTTGTGTTAGTGTTGAAAAACCACTTTTCGCACTTGTGTTAGTGTTGAAAAACCACTTTTCGCACTTGTGTTAGTGTTGAAAAACCACTTTTCGCACTTGTGTTGGTGCAGGAAACCGCTTTTGCACTTGTATTAGTGTGGAAAAAACACTTTTCGCACTTGTTTTAGTGTTGAAAAACCACTTTTCGCACTTGTGTTAGTGTTGAAAAACCACTTTTCGCACGTGTGTTGGTGCAGGAAACCACTTTTGCACTTGTATTAGTGTGGAAAAACCACTTTTCGCACATGTGTTAGTGTTGAAAAACCACTTTTCGCACTTGTGTTAGTGTTGAAAAACCACTTTTCGCACTTGTGTTGGTGCAGTAAACCACTTTTGCACTTGTATTAGTGTGGAAAAAACACTTTTCGCACTTGTGATAGTGTTGAAAAACAACTTTTCGCACTTGTGTTAGTGTTGAAAAACCACTTTTTGCACTTGTGTTGGTGCAGGAAACCACTTTTGCACTTGTATTAGTGTGGAAAAACCACTTTTCGCACTTGTGTTAGTGTTGAAAAACCACTTTTCGCACTTGTGTTAGTGTTGAAAAACCACTTTTCGCACTTGTGTTGGTGCAGGAAACCACTTTTGCACTTGTATTAGTGTGGAAAAAACACTTTTTGCACTTGTGATAGTGTTGAAAAACCACTTTTCACACATGTGTTGGTGTTGAAAAACCACTTTTCGCACTTGTGTTGGTGTTGAAAAACCACTTTTCGCACTTGTGTTAGTGTTGAAAAACCACTTTTCGCACTTGTGTTGGTGCAGGAAACCACTTTTGCACTTGTATTAGTGTGGAAAAAACACTTTTCGCACTTGTGTTAGTGTTGAAAAACCACTTTTCGCACTTGTGTTAGTGTTGAAAAACAACTTTTCGCACTTGTGTTGGTGCAGGAAACCACTTTTGCACTTGTATTAGTGTGGAAAAAACACTTTTTGCACTTGTGATAGTGTTGAAAAACCACTTTTCGCACTTGTGTTAGTGTTGAAAAACCACTTTTCGCACTTGTGTTGGTGCAGGAAACCACTTTTGCACTTGTATTAGTGTGGAAAACCACTTTTCGCACTTGTGTTAGTGTTGCAAAACCACTTTTCGCACTTGTGTTAGTGTTGAAAAACCACTTTTCGCACTTGTGTTGGTGCAGGAAACCACTTTTGCACTTGTATTAGTGTGGAAAAAACACTTTTTGCACTTGTGATAGTGTTGAAAAACCACTTTTTGCACATGTGTTAGTGTTGAAAACCACTTTTCGCACTTGTGTTGGTGCAGTAAACCACTTTTGCACTTGTATTAGTGTGGAAAAACCACTTTTCGCACTTGTGTTAGTGTTGAAAAACGACTTTTTGCACTTGTGTTAGTGTTGAAAAACCACTTTTCGCACTTGTGATCGTGTTGAAAAACCACTTTTCACACTTGTATTAGTGTGGAAAAAACACTTTTTGCACTTGTGATAGTGTTGAAAAACCACTTTTCGCACTTGTGTTAGTGTTGAAAAACCACTTTTCGCACTTGTGTTGGTGCAGGAAACCACTTTTGCACTTGTATTAGTGTGGAAAAAACACTTTTTGCACTTGTGATAGTGTTGAAAAACCACTTTTTGCACATGTGTTAGTGTTGAAAACCACTTTTCGCACTTGTGTTGGCGCAGGAAACGACTTTTGCACTTGTATTAGTGTGGAAAAAACACTTTTTGCACTTGTGATAGTGTTGAAAAACCACTTTTCGCACTTGTGTTATTGTGGTAAAACCACTTTTCGCACTTGTGTTGGTGCATGAAACCACTTTTGCACTTGTATTAGTGTGGAAAAACCACTTTTCGCACTTGTGTTAGTGTTGAAAAACCACTTTTTGCACTTGTGTTAGTGTTGAAAAACCACTTTTCGAACTTGTGTTGGTGCAGGAAACCACTTTTGCACTTGTATTAGTGTGGAAAAACCACTTTTCGCACTTGTGTTAGTGTTGAAAAACCACTTTTCGCACTTGTGTTAGTGTTGAAAAACCACTTTTCGCACTTGTGTTGGTGCAGGAATCCACTTTTGCACTTGTATTAGTGTGGTAAAATCACTTTTCGCACTTATGTTAGTGTTGAAAAACCACTTTTCGCACTTGTGTTTGTGTTGAAAAACCACTTTTCGCACTTGTGTTGGTGCAGGAAACGACTTTTGCACTTGTATTAGTGTGGAAAAAACACTTTTTGCATTTGTGATAGTGTTGAAAAACCACTTTTCGCACTTGTGTTTGTGTTGAAAAACCACTTTTCGCACTTGTGTTGGCGCAGGAAACGACTTTTGCACTTGTATTAGTGTGGAAAAAACACTTTTTGCATTTGTGATAGTGTTGAAAAACCACTTTTCGCACTTGTGTTTGTGTTGAAAAACCACTTTTCGCACTTGTGTTGGTGCAGGAAACCACTTTTGCACTTGTATTAGTGTGGAAAAAATACTTTTCGCACTTGTGTTAGTGTTGAAAAACCACTTTTCGCACTTGTGTTAGTGTTGAAAAACCACTTTTTGCACTTGTGTTAGTGTTGAAAAACCACTTTTCGAACTTGTGTTAGTGTTGAAAAACCACTTTTCGCACTTGTGTTAGTGTTGAAAAACCACTTTTCGAACTTGTGTTGGTGCAGGAAACCACTTTTGCACTTGTATTAGTGTGGAAAACCACTTTTCGCACTTGTGTTAGTGTTGAAAAACCACTTTTTGCACTTGTGTTAGTGTTGAAAAACCACTTTTCGAACTTGTGTTGGTGCAGGAAACCACTTTTGCACTTGTATTAGTGTGGAAAAAACACTTTTCGCACTTGTGTTAGTGTTGAAAAACCACTTTTTGCACTTGTGTTAGTGTTGAAAAACCACTTTTCGAACTTGTGTTGGTGCAGGAAACCACTTTTGCACTTGTATTAGTGTGGAAAAACCACTTTTCGCACTTGTGTTAGTGTTGAAAAACCACTTTTCGCACTTGTGTTAGTGTTGAAAAACCACTTTTCGCACTTGTGTTGGTGCAGGAATCCACTTTTGCACTTGTATTAGTGTGGTAAAACCACTTTTCGCACTTCTGTTAGTGTTGAAAAACCACTTTTCGCACTTGTGTTTGTGTTGAAAAACCACTTTTCGCACTTGTGTTGGTGCAGGAAACGACTTTTGCACTTGTATTAGTGTGGAAAAAACAATTTTTGCATTTGTGATAGTGTTGAAAAACCACTTTTCGCACTTGTGTTTGTGTTGAAAAACCACTTTTCGCACTTGTGTTGGTGCAGGAAACGACTTTTGCACTTGTATTAGTGCGGAAAAAACACTTTTTGCATTTGTGATAGTGTTGAAAAACCACTTTTCGCACTTGTGTTTGTGTTGAAAAACCACTTTTCGCACTTGTGTTGGTGCAGGAAACCACTTTTGCACTTGTATTAGTGTGGAAAAAACACTTTTCGCACTTGTGTTAGTGTTGAAAAACCACTTTTCGCACTTGTGTTAGTGTTGAAAAACCACTTTTTGCACTTGTGTTAGTGTTGAAAAACCACTTTTCGAACTTGTGTTAGTGTTGAAAAACCACTTTTCGCACTTGTGTTAGTGTTGAAAAACCACTTTTCGAACTTGTGTTGGTGCAGGAAACCACTTTTGCACTTGTATTAGTGTGGAAAACCACTTTTCGCACTTGTGTTATTGTTGAAAAACCACTTTTTGCACTTGTGTTAGTGTTGAAAAACCACTTTTCGAACTTGTGTTGGTGCAGGAAACCACTTTTGCACTTGTATTAGTGTGGAAAAAACACTTTTCGCACTTGTGTTAGTGTTGAAAAACCACTTTTTGCACTTGTGTTAGTGTTGAAAAACCACTTTTCGCACTTGTGTTGGTGCAGGAAACCACTTTTGCACTTGTATTAGTGTGGAAAAACCACTTTTCGCACTTGTGTTAGTGTTGAAAAACCACTTTTCGCACTTGTGTTAGTGTTGAAAAACCACTTTTCGCACTTGTGTTGGTGCAGGAATCCACTTTTGCACTTGTATTAGTGTGGAAAAAACACTTTTTGCACTTGTGATAGTGTTGAAAAACCACTTTTCGCACTTGTGTTATTGTGGTAAAACCACTTTTCGCACTTGTGTTGGTGCATGAAACCACTTTTGCACTTGTATTAGTGTGGAAAAAACACTTTTCGCACTTGTGTTAGTGTTGAAAAACCACTTTTTGCACTTGTGTTAGTGTTGAAAAACCACTTTTCGAACTTGTGTTGGTGCAGGAAACCACTTTTGCACTTGTATTAGTGTGGAAAAAACACTTTTCGCACTTGTGTTAGTGTTGAAAAACCACTTTTTGCACTTGTGTTAGTGTTGAAAAACCACTTTTCGCACTTGTGTTGGTGCAGGAAACCAATTTTGCACTTGTATTAGTGTGGAAAAACCACTTTTCGCACTTGTGTTAGTGTTGAAAAACCACTTTTCGCACTTGTGTTAGTGTTGAAAAACCGCTTTTCGCACTTGTGTTGGTGCAGGAATCCACTTTTGCACTTGTATTAGTGTGGAAAAAACACTTTTTGCACTTGTGATAGTGTTGAAAAACCACTTTTCGCACTTGTGTTATTGTGGTAAAACCACTTTTCGCACTTGTGTTGGTGCATGAAACCACTTTTGCACTTGTATTAGTGTGGAAAAAACACTTTTCGCACTTGTGTTAGTGTTGAAAAACCACTTTTCGCACTTGTGTTAGTGTTGAAAACCACTTTTCGCACTTGTGTTCGTGCAGGAAACGACTTTTGCACTTGTATTAGTGTGGAAAAAACACTTTTTGCACTTGTGATAGTGTTGAAAAACCACTTTTCGAACTTGTGTTGGTGCAGGAAACCACTTTTGCACTTGTATTAGTGTGGAAAAACCACTTTTCGCACTTGTGTTAGTGTTGAAAAACCACTTTTCGCACTTGTGTTAGTGTTGAAAAACCACTTTTTGCACTTGTGTTGGTGCAGGAATCCACTTTTGCACTTGTATTAGTGTGGTAAAACCACTATTCGCACTTGTGTTAGTGTTGAAAAACCACTTTTCGCACTTGTGTTTGTGTTGAAAAACCACTTTTCGCACTTGTGTTGGTGCAGGAAACGACTTTTGCACTTGTATTAGTGTGGAAAAAACACTTTTTGCACTTGTGTTAGTGTTGAAAAACAACTTTTCGCACTTGTGTTAGTGTTGAAAACCACTTTTCGCACTTGTGTTGGTGGAGTAAACCACTTTTGCACTTGTATTAGTGTGGAAAAACCACTTTTCGCACTTGTGTTAGTGTTGAAAAACGACTTTTTGCACTTGTGTTAGTGTTGAAAAACCACTTTTCGCACTTGTGATCGTGTTGAAAAACCACTTTTCACACTTGTATTAGTGTGGAAAAAACACTTTTTGCACTTGTGATAGTGTTGAAAAACCACTTTTCGCACTTGTGTTAGTGTTGAAAAACCACTTTTCGCACTTGTGTTAGTGTTGAAAAACCACTTTTCGCACTTGTGTTAGTGTTGAAAAACCACTTTTCGCACTTGTGTTGGTGCAGGAAACCGCTTTTGCACTTGTATTAGTGTGGAAAAAACACTTTTCGCACTTGTTTTAGTGTTGAAAAACCACTTTTCGCACTTGTGTTAGTGTTGAAAAACCACTTTTCGCACGTGTGTTGGTGCAGGAAACCACTTTTGCACTTGTATTAGTGTGGAAAAACCACTTTTCGCACATGTGTTAGTGTTGAAAAACCACTTTTCGCACTTGTGTTAGTGTTGAAAAACCACTTTTCGCACTTGTGTTGGTGCAGTAAACCACTTTTGCACTTGTATTAGTGTGGAAAAAACACTTTTCGCACTTGTGATAGTGTTGAAAAACAACTTTTCGCACTTGTGTTAGTGTTGAAAAACCACTTTTTGCACTTGTGTTGGTGCAGGAAACCACTTTTGCACTTGTATTAGTGTGGAAAAACCACTTTTCGCACTTGTGTTAGTGTTGAAAAACCACTTTTCGCACTTGTGTTAGTGTTGAAAAACCACTTTTCGCACTTGTGTTGGTGCAGGAAACCACTTTTGCACTTGTATTAGTGTGGAAAAAACACTTTTTGCACTTGTGATAGTGTTGAAAAACCACTTTTCACACATGTGTTGGTGTTGAAAAACCACTTTTCGCACTTGTGTTGGTGTTGAAAAACCACTTTTCGCACTTGTGTTAGTGTTGAAAAACCACTTTTCGCACTTGTGTTGGTGCAGGAAACCACTTTTGCACTTGTATTAGTGTGGAAAAAACACTTTTCGCACTTGTGTTAGTGTTGAAAAACCACTTTTCGCACTTGTGTTAGTGTTGAAAAACAACTTTTCGCACTTGTGTTGGTGCAGGAAACCACTTTTGCACTTGTATTAGTGTGGAAAAAACACTTTTTGCACTTGTGATAGTGTTGAAAAACCACTTTTCGCACTTGTGTTAGTGTTGAAAAACCACTTTTCGCACTTGTGTTGGTGCAGGAAACCACTTTTGCACTTGTATTAGTGTGGAAAACCACTTTTCGCACTTGTGTTAGTGTTGCAAAACCACTTTTCGCACTTGTGTTAGTGTTGAAAAACCACTTTTCGCACTTGTGTTGGTGCAGGAAACCACTTTTGCACTTGTATTAGTGTGGAAAAAACACTTTTTGCACTTGTGATAGTGTTGAAAAACCACTTTTTGCACATGTGTTAGTGTTGAAAACCACTTTTCGCACTTGTGTTGGTGCAGTAAACCACTTTTGCACTTGTATTAGTGTGGAAAAACCACTTTTCGCACTTGTGTTAGTGTTGAAAAACGACTTTTTGCACTTGTGTTAGTGTTGAAAAACCACTTTTCGCACTTGTGATCGTGTTGAAAAACCACTTTTCACACTTGTATTAGTGTGGAAAAAACACTTTTTGCACTTGTGATAGTGTTGAAAAACCACTTTTCGCACTTGTGTTAGTGTTGAAAAACCACTTTTCGCACTTGTGTTAGTGTTGAAAAACCACTTTTCGCACTTGTGTTAGTGTTGAAAAACCACTTTTCGCACTTGTGTTGGTGCAGGAAACCACTTTTGCACTTGTATTAGTGTGGAAAAAACACTTTTCGCACTTGTTTTAGTGTTGAAAAACCACTTTTCGCACTTGTGTTAGTGTTGAAAAACCACTTTTCGCACTTGTGTTGGTGCAGGAAACCACTTTTGCACTTGTATTAGTGTGGAAAAACCACTTTTCGCACTTGTGTTAGTGTTGAAATACCACTTTTCGCACTTGTGTTAGTGTTGAAAAACCACTTTTTGCACTTGTGTTAGTGTTGAAAAACCACTTTTCGAACTTGTGTTGGTGCAGGAAACCACTTTTGCACTTGTATTAGTGTGGAAAAACCACTTTTGCACTTGTATTAGTGTGGAAAAACCACTTTTCGCACTTGTGTTAGTGTTGAAAAACCACTTTTCGCACTTGTGTTAGTGTTGAAAAACCACTTTTCGCACTTGTGTTGGTGCAGGAATCCACTTTTGCACTTGTATTAGTGTGGTAAAACCACTTTTCGCACTTATGTTAGTGTTGAAAAACCACTTTTCGCACTTGTGTTTGTGTTGAAAAACCACTTTTCGCACTTGTGTTGGTGCAGGAAACGACTTTTGCACTTGTATTAGTGTGGAAAAAACACTTTTTGCATTTGTGATAGTGTTGAAAAACCACTTTTCGCACTTGTGTTTGTGTTGAAAAACCACTTTTCGCACTTGTGTTGGCGCAGGAAACGACTTTTGCACTTGTATTAGTGTGGAAAAAACACTTTTTGCATTTGTGATAGTGTTGAAAAACCACTTTTCGCACTTGTGTTTGTGTTGAAAAACCACTTTTCGCACTTGTGTTGGTGCAGGAAACCACTTTTGCACTTGTATTAGTGTGGAAAAAACACTTTTCGCACTTGTGTTAGTGTTGAAAAACCACTTTTCGCACTTGTGTTAGTGTTGAAAAACCACTTTTTGCACTTGTGTTAGTGTTGAAAAACCACTTTTCGAACTTGTGTTAGTGTTGAAAAACCACTTTTCGCACTTGTGTTAGTGTTGAAAAACCACTTTTCGAACTTGTGTTGGTGCAGGAAACCACTTTTGCACTTGTATTAGTGTGGAAAACCACTTTTCGCACTTGTGTTAGTGTTGAAAAACCACTTTTTGCACTTGTGTTAGTGTTGAAAAACCACTTTTCGAACTTGTGTTGGTGCAGGAAACCACTTTTGCACTTGTATTAGTGTGGAAAAAACACTTTTCGCACTTGTGTTAGTGTTGAAAAACCACTTTTTGCACTTGTGTTAGTGTTGAAAAACCACTTTTCGAACTTGTGTTGGTGCAGGAAACCACTTTTGCACTTGTATTAGTGTGGAAAAACCACTTTTCGCACTTGTGTTAGTGTTGAAAAACCACTTTTCGCACTTGTGTTAGTGTTGAAAAACCACTTTTTGCACTTGTGTTGGTGCAGGAATCCACTTTTGCACTTGTATTAGTGTGGTAAAACCACTTTTCGCACTTCTGTTAGTGTTGAAAAACCACTTTTCGCACTTGTGTTTGTGTTGAAAAACCACTTTTCGCACTTGTGTTGGTGCAGGAAACGACTTTTGCACTTGTATTAGTGTGGAAAAAACACTTTTTGCATTTGTGATAGTGTTGAAAAACCACTTTTCGCACTTGTGTTTGTGTTGAAAAACCACTTTTCGCACTTGTGTTGGTGCAGGAAACGACTTTTGCACTTGTATTAGTGGGGAAAAAACACTTTTTGCATTTGTGATAGTGTTGAAAAACCACTTTTCGCACTTGTGTTTGTGTTGAAAAACCACTTTTCGCGCTTGTGTTGGTGCAGGAAACCACTTTTGCACTTGTATTAGTGTGGAAAAAACACTTTTCGCACTTGTGTTAGTGTTGAAAAACCACTTTTCGCACTTGTGTTAGTGTGGAAAAACCACTTTTCGCACTTGTGTTGGTGCAGGAATCCACTTTTGCACTTGTATTAGTGTGGTAAAACCACTTTTCGCACTTATGTTAGTGTTGAAAAACCACTTTTCGCACTTGTGTTTGTGTTGAAAAACCACTTTTCGCACTTGTGTTGGTGCAGGAAACGACTTTTGCACTTGTATTAGTGTGGAAAAAACACTTTTTGCATTTGTGATAGTGTTGAAAAACCACTTTTCGCACTTGTGTTTGTGTTGAAAAACCACTTTTCGCACTTGTGTTGGCGCAGGAAACGACTTTTGCACTTGTATTAGTGTGGAAAAAACACTTTTTGCATTTGTGATAGTGTTGAAAAACCACTTTTCGCACTTGTGTTTGTGTTGAAAAACCACTTTTCGCACTTGTGTTGGTGCAGGAAACCACTTTTGCACTTGTATTAGTGTGGAAAAAACACTTTTCGCACTTGTGTTAGTGTTGAAAAACCACTTTTCGCACTTGTGTTAGTGTTGAAAAACCACTTTTTGCACTTGTGTTAGTGTTGAAAAACCACTTTTCGAACTTGTGTTAGTGTTGAAAAACCACTTTTCGCACTTGTGTTAGTGTTGAAAAACCACTTTTCGAACTTGTGTTGGTGCAGGAAACCACTTTTGCACTTGTATTAGTGTGGAAAACCACTTTTCGCACTTGTGTTAGTGTTGAAAAACCACTTTTTGCACTTGTGTTAGTGTTGAAAAACCACTTTTCGAACTTGTGTTGGTGCAGGAAACCACTTTTGCACTTGTATTAGTGTGGAAAAAACACTTTTCGCACTTGTGTTAGTGTTGAAAAACCACTTTTTGCACTTGTGTTAGTGTTGAAAAACCACTTTTCGCACTTGTGTTGGTGCAGGAAACCACTTTTGCACTTGTATTAGTGTGGAAAAACCACTTTTCGCACTTGTGTTAGTGTTGAAAAACCACTTTTCGCACTTGTGTTAGTGTTGAAAAACCACTTTTCGCACTTGTGTTGGTGCAGGAATCCACTTTTGCACTTGTATTAGTGTGGAAAAAACACTTTTTGCACTTGTGATAGTGTTGAAAAACCACTTTTCGCACTTGTGTTATTGTGGTAAAACCACTTTTCGCACTTGTGTTGGTGCATGAAACCACTTTTGCACTTGTATTAGTGTGGAAAAAACACTTTTCGCACTTGTGTTAGTGTTGAAAAACCACTTTTTGCACTTGTGTTAGTGTTGAAAAACCACTTTTCGAACTTGTGTTGGTGCAGGAAACCACTTTTGCACTTGTATTAGTGTGGAAAAAACACTTTTCGCACTTGTGTTAGTGTTGAAAAACCACTTTTTGCACTTGTGTTAGTGTTGAAAAACCACTTTTCGCACTTGTGTTGGTGCAGGAAACCAATTTTGCACTTGTATTAGTGTGGAAAAACCACTTTTCGCACTTGTGTTAGTGTTGAAAAACCACTTTTCGCACTTGTGTTAGTGTTGAAAAACCGCTTTTCGCACTTGTGTTGGTGCAGGAATCCACTTTTGCACTTGTATTAGTGTGGAAAAAACACTTTTTGCACTTGTGATAGTGTTGAAAAACCACTTTTCGCACTTGTGTTATTGTGGTAAAACCACTTTTCGCACTTGTGTTGGTGCATGAAACCACTTTTGCACTGGTATTAGTGTGGAAAAAACACTTTTCGCACTTGTGTTAGTGTTGAAAAACCACTTTTCGCACTTGTGTTAGTGTTGAAAACCACTTTTCGCACTTGTGTTCGTGCAGGAAACGACTTTTGCACTTGTATTAGTGTGGAAAAAACACTTTTTGCACTTGTGATAGTGTTGAAAAACCACTTTTCGAACTTGTGTTGGTGCAGGAAACCACTTTTGCACTTGTATTAGTGTGGAAAAACCACTTTTCGCACTTGTGTTAGTGTTGAAAAACCACTTTTCGCACTTGTGTTAGTGTTGAAAAACCACTTTTTGCACTTGTGTTGGTGCAGGAATCCACTTTTGCACTTGTATTAGTGTGGTAAAACCACTATTCGCACTTGTGTTAGTGTTGAAAAACCACTTTTCGCACTTGTGTTTGTGTTGAAAAACCACTTTTCGCACTTGTGTTGGTGCAGGAAACGACTTTTGCACTTGTATTAGTGTGGAAAAAACACTTTTTGCACTTGTGTTAGTGTTGAAAAACAACTTTTCGCACTTGTGTTAGTGTTGAAAACCACTTTTCGCACTTGTGTTGGTGGAGTAAACCACTTTTGCACTTGTATTAGTGTGGAAAAACCACTTTTCGCACTTGTGTTAGTGTTGAAAAACGACTTTTTGCACTTGTGTTAGTGTTGAAAAACCACTTTTCGCACTTGTGATCGTGTTGAAAAACCACTTTTCACACTTGTATTAGTGTGGAAAAAACACTTTTTGCACTTGTGATAGTGTTGAAAAACCACTTTTCGCACTTGTGTTAGTGTTGAAAAACCACTTTTCGCACTTGTGTTAGTGTTGAAAAACCACTTTTCACACTTGTGTTAGTGTTGAAAAACCACTTTTCGCACTTGTGTTGGTGCAGGAAACCGCTTTTGCACTTGTATTAGTGTGGAAAAAACACTTTTCGCACTTGTTTTAGTGTTGAAAAACCACTTTTCGCACTTGTGTTAGTGTTGAAAAACCACTTTTCGCACGTGTGTTGGTGCAGGAAACCACTTTTGCACTTGTATTAGTGTGGAAAAACCACTTTTCGCACATGTGTTAGTGTTGAAAAACCACTTTTCGCACTTGTGTTAGTGTTGAAAAACCACTTTTCGCACTTGTGTTGGTGCAGTAAACCACTTTTGCACTTGTATTAGTGTGGAAAAAACACTTTTCGCACTTGTGATAGTGTTGAAAAACAACTTTTCGCACTTGTGTTAGTGTTGAAAAACCACTTTTTGCACTTGTGTTGGTGCAGGAAACCACTTTTGCACTTGTATTAGTGTGGAAAAACCACTTTTCGCACTTGTGTTAGTGTTGAAAAACCACTTTTCGCACTTGTGTTAGTGTTGAAAAACCACTTTTCGCACTTGTGTTGGTGCAGGAAACCACTTTTGCACTTGTATTAGTGTGGAAAAAACACTTTTTGCACTTGTGATAGTGTTGAAAAACCACTTTTCACACATGTGTTGGTGTTGAAAAACCACTTTTCGCACTTGTGTTGGTGTTGAAAAACCACTTTTCGCACTTGTGTTAGTGTTGAAAAACCACTTTTCGCACTTGTGTTGGTGCAGGAAACCACTTTTGCACTTGTATTAGTGTGGAAAAAACACTTTTCGCACTTGTGTTAGTGTTGAAAAACCACTTTTCGCACTTGTGTTAGTGTTGAAAAACAACTTTTCGCACTTGTGTTGGTGCAGGAAACCACTTTTGCACTTGTATTAGTGTGGAAAAAACACTTTTTGCACTTGTGATAGTGTTGAAAAACCACTTTTCGCACTTGTGTTAGTGTTGAAAAACCACTTTTCGCACTTGTGTTGGTGCAGGAAACCACTTTTGCACTTGTATTAGTGTGGAAAACCACTTTTCGCACTTGTGTTAGTGTTGCAAAACCACTTTTCGCACTTGTGTTAGTGTTGAAAAACCACTTTTCGCACTTGTGTTGGTGCAGGAAACCACTTTTGCACTTGTATTAGTGTGGAAAAAACACTTTTTGCACTTGTGATAGTGTTGAAAAACCACTTTTTGCACATGTGTTAGTGTTGAAAACCACTTTTCGCACTTGTGTTGGTGCAGTAAACCACTTTTGCACTTGTATTAGTGTGGAAAAACCACTTTTCGCACTTGTGTTAGTGTTGAAAAACGACTTTTTGCACTTGTGTTAGTGTTGAAAAACCACTTTTCGCACTTGTGATCGTGTTGAAAAACCACTTTTCACACTTGTATTAGTGTGGAAAAAACACTTTTTGCACTTGTGATAGTGTTGAAAAACCACTTTTCGCACTTGTGTTAGTGTTGAAAAACCACTTTTCGCACTTGTGTTAGTGTTGAAAAACCACTTTTCGCACTTGTGTTAGTGTTGAAAAACCACTTTTCGCACTTGTGTTGGTGCAGGAAACCACTTTTGCACTTGTATTAGTGTGGAAAAAACACTTTTCGCACTTGTTTTAGTGTTGAAAAACCACTTTTCGCACTTGTGTTAGTGTTGAAAAACCACTTTTCGCACTTGTGTTGGTGCAGGAAACCACTTTTGCACTTGTATTAGTGTGGAAAAACCACTTTTCGCACTTGTGTTAGTGTTGAAATACCACTTTTCGCACTTGTGTTAGTGTTGAAAAACCACTTTTTGCACTTGTGTTAGTGTTGAAAAACCACTTTTCGAACTTGTGTTGGTGCAGGAAACCACTTTTGCACTTGTATTAGTGTGGAAAAACCACTTTTGCACTTGTATTAGTGTGGAAAAACCACTTTTCGCACTTGTGTTAGTGTTGAAAAACCACTTTTCGCACTTGTGTTAGTGTTGAAAAACCACTTTTCGCACTTGTGTTGGTGCAGGAATCCACTTTTGCACTTGTATTAGTGTGGTAAAACCACTTTTCGCACTTATGTTAGTGTTGAAAAACCACTTTTCGCACTTGTGTTTGTGTTGAAAAACCACTTTTCGCACTTGTGTTGGTGCAGGAAACGACTTTTGCACTTGTATTAGTGTGGAAAAAACACTTTTTGCATTTGTGATAGTGTTGAAAAACCACTTTTCGCACTTGTGTTTGTGTTGAAAAACCACTTTTCGCACTTGTGTTGGCGCAGGAAACGACTTTTGCACTTGTATTAGTGTGGAAAAAACACTTTTTGCATTTGTGATAGTGTTGAAAAACCACTTTTCGCACTTGTGTTTGTGTTGAAAAACCACTTTTCGCACTTGTGTTGGTGCAGGAAACCACTTTTGCACTTGTATTAGTGTGGAAAAAACACTTTTCGCACTTGTGTTAGTGTTGAAAAACCACTTTTCGCACTTGTGTTAGTGTTGAAAAACCACTTTTTGCACTTGTGTTAGTGTTGAAAAACCACTTTTCGAACTTGTGTTAGTGTTGAAAAACCACTTTTCGCACTTGTGTTAGTGTTGAAAAACCACTTTTCGAACTTGTGTTGGTGCAGGAAACCACTTTTGCACTTGTATTAGTGTGGAAAACCACTTTTCGCACTTGTGTTAGTGTTGAAAAACCACTTTTTGCACTTGTGTTAGTGTTGAAAAACCACTTTTCGAACTTGTGTTGGTGCAGGAAACCACTTTTGCACTTGTATTAGTGTGGAAAAACCACTTTTCGCACTTGTGTTAGTGTTGAAAAACCACTTTTTGCACTTGTGTTAGTGTTGAAAAACCACTTTTCGAACTTGTGTTGGTGCAGGAAACCACTTTTGCACTTGTATTAGTGTGGAAAAACCACTTTTCGCACTTGTGTTAGTGTTGAAAAACCACTTTTCGCACTTGTGTTAGTGTTGAAAAACCACTTTTTGCACTTGTGTTGGTGCAGGAATCCACTTTTGCACTTGTATTAGTGTGGTAAAACCACTTTTCGCACTTCTGTTAGTGTTGAAAAACCACTTTTCGCACTTGTGTTTGTGTTGAAAAACCACTTTTCGCACTTGTGTTGGTGCAGGAAACGACTTTTGCACTTGTATTAGTGTGGAAAAAACACTTTTTGCATTTGTGATAGTGTTGAAAAACCACTTTTCGCACTTGTGTTTGTGTTGAAAAACCACTTTTCGCACTTGTGTTGGTGCAGGAAACGACTTTTGCACTTGTATTAGTGGGGAAAAAACACTTTTTGCATTTGTGATAGTGTTGAAAAACCACTTTTCGCACTTGTGTTTGTGTTGAAAAACCACTTTTCGCGCTTGTGTTGGTGCAGGAAACCACTTTTGCACTTGTATTAGTGTGGAAAAAACACTTTTCGCACTTGTGTTAGTGTTGAAAAACCACTTTTCGCACTTGTGTTAGTGTTGAAAAACCACTTTTCGCACTTGTGTTGGTGCAGGAATCCACTTTTGCACTTGTATTAGTGTGGTAAAACCACTTTTCGCACTTATGTTAGTGTTGAAAAACCACTTTTCGCACTTGTGTTTGTGTTGAAAAACCACTTTTCGCACTTGTGTTGGTGCAGGAAACGACTTTTGCACTTGTATTAGTGTGGAAAAAACACTTTTTGCATTTGTGATAGTGTTGAAAAACCACTTTTCGCACTTGTGTTTGTGTTGAAAAACCACTTTTCGCACTTGTGTTGGCGCAGGAAACGACTTTTGCACTTGTATTAGTGTGGAAAAAACACTTTTTGCATTTGTGATAGTGTTGAAAAACCACTTTTCGCACTTGTGTTTGTGTTGAAAAACCACTTTTCGCACTTGTGTTGGTGCAGGAAACCACTTTTGCACTTGTATTAGTGTGGAAAAAACACTTTTCGCACTTGTGTTAGTGTTGAAAAACCACTTTTCGCACTTGTGTTAGTGTTGAAAAACCACTTTTTGCACTTGTGTTAGTGTTGAAAAACCACTTTTCGAACTTGTGTTAGTGTTGAAAAACCACTTTTCGCACTTGTGTTAGTGTTGAAAAACCACTTTTCGAACTTGTGTTGGTGCAGGAAACCACTTTTGCACTTGTATTAGTGTGGAAAACCACTTTTCGCACTTGTGTTAGTGTTGAAAAACCACTTTTTGCACTTGTGTTAGTGTTGAAAAACCACTTTTCGAACTTGTGTTGGTGCAGGAAACCACTTTTGCACTTGTATTAGTGTGGAAAAAACACTTTTCGCACTTGTGTTAGTGTTGAAAAACCACTTTTTGCACTTGTGTTAGTGTTGAAAAACCACTTTTCGAACTTGTGTTGGTGCAGGAAACCACTTTTGCACTTGTATTAGTGTGGAAAAACCACTTTTCGCACTTGTGTTAGTGTTGAAAAACCACTTTTCGCACTTGTGTTAGTGTTGAAAAACCACTTTTCGCACTTGTGTTGGTGCAGGAATCCACTTTTGCACTTGTATTAGTGTGGTAAAACCACTTTTCGCACTTCTGTTAGTGTTGAAAAACCACTTTTCGCACTTGTGTTTGTGTTGAAAAACCACTTTTCGCACTTGTGTTGGTGCAGGAAACGACTTTTGCACTTGTATTAGTGTGGAAAAAACACTTTTTGCATTTGTGATAGTGTTGAAAAACCACTTTTCGCACTTGTGTTTGTGTTGAAAAACCACTTTTCGCACTTGTGTTGGTGCAGGAAACGACTTTTGCACTTGTATTAGTGGGGAAAAAACACTTTTTGCATTTGTTATAGTGTTGAAAAACCACTTTTCGCACTTGTGTTTGTGTTGAAAAACCACTTTTCGCACTTGTGTTGGTGCAGGAAACCACTTTTGCACTTGTATTAGTGTGGAAAAAACACTTTTCGCACTTGTGTTAGTGTTGAAAAACCACTTTTCGCACTTGTGTTAGTGTTGAAAAACCACTTTTTGCACTTGTGTTAGTGTTGAAAAACCACTTTTCGAACTTGTGTTAGTGTTGAAAAACCACTTTTCGCACTTGTGTTAGTGTTGAAAAACCACTTTTCGAACTTGTGTTGGTGCAGGAAACCACTTTTGCACTTGTATTAGTGTGGAAAACCACTTTTCGCACTTGTGTTAGTGTTGAAAAACCACTTTTTGCACTTGTGTTAGTGTTGAAAACCACTTTTCGAACTTGTGTTGGTGCAGGAAACCACTTTTGCACTTGTATTAGTGTGGAAAAAACACTTTTCGCACTTGTGTTAGTGTTGAAAAACCACTTTTCGCACTTGTGTTAGTGTTGAAAAACCACTTTTCGCACTTGTGTTGGTGCAGGAATCCACTTTTGCACTTGTATTAGTGTGGTAAAACCACTTTTCGCACTTATGTTAGTGTTGAAAAACCACTTTTCGCACTTGTGTTTGTGTTGAAAAACCACTTTTCGCACTTGTGTTGGTGCAGGAAACGACTTTTGCACTTGTATTAGTGTGGAAAAAACACTTTTTGCATTTGTGATAGTGTTGAAAAACCACTTTTCGCACTTGTGTTTGTGTTGAAAAACCACTTTTCGCACTTGTGTTGGCGCAGGAAACGACTTTTGCACTTGTATTAGTGTGGAAAAAACACTTTTTGCATTTGTGATAGTGTTGAAAAACCACTTTTCGCACTTGTGTTTGTGTTGAAAAACCACTTTTCGCACTTGTGTTGGTGCAGGAAACCACTTTTGCACTTGTATTAGTGTGGAAAAAACACTTTTCGCACTTGTGTTAGTGTTGAAAAACCACTTTTCGCACTTGTGTTAGTGTTGAAAAACCACTTTTTGCACTTGTGTTAGTGTTGAAAAACCACTTTTCGAACTTGTGTTAGTGTTGAAAAACCACTTTTCGCACTTGTGTTAGTGTTGAAAAACCACTTTTCGAACTTGTGTTGGTGCAGGAAACCACTTTTGCACTTGTATTAGTGTGGAAAACCACTTTTCGCACTTGTGTTAGTGTTGAAAAACCACTTTTTGCACTTGTGTTAGTGTTGAAAAACCACTTTTCGAACTTGTGTTGGTGCAGGAAACCACTTTTGCACTTGTATTAGTGTGTAAAAAACACTTTTCGCACTTGTGTTAGTGTTGAAAAACCACTTTTTGCACTTGTGTTAGTGTTGAAAAACCACTTTTCGAACTTGTGTTGGTGCAGGAAACCACTTTTGCACTTGTATTAGTGTGGAAAAACCACTTTTCGCACTTGTGTTAGTGTTGAAAAACCACTTTTCGCACTTGTGTTAGTGTTGAAAAACCACTTTTCGCACTTGTGTTGGTGCAGGAATCCACTTTTGCACTTGTATTAGTGTGGTAAAACCACTTTTCGCACTTCTGTTAGTGTTGAAAAACCACTTTTCGCACTTGTGTTTGTGTTGAAAAACCACTTTTCGCACTTGTGTTGGTGCAGGAAACGACTTTTGCACTTGTATTAGTGTGGAAAAAACACTTTTTGCATTTGTGATAGTGTTGAAAAACCACTTTTCGCACTTGTGTTTGTGTTGAAAAACCACTTTTCGCACTTGTGTTGGTGCAGGAAACGACTTTTGCACTTGTATTAGTGGGGAAAAAACACTTTTTGCATTTGTGATAGTGTTGAAAAACCACTTTTCGCACTTGTGTTTGTGTTGAAAAACCACTTTTCGCACTTGTGTTGGTGCAGGAAACCACTTTTGCACTTGTATTAGTGTGGAAAAAACACTTTTCGCACTTGTGTTAGTGTTGAAAAACCACTTTTCGCACTTGTGTTAGTGTTGAAAAACCACTTTTTGCACTTGTGTTAGTGTTGAAAAACCACTTTTCGAACTTGTGTTAGTGTTGAAAAACCACTTTCGCACTTGTGTTAGTGTTGAAAAACCACTTTTCGAACTTGTGTTGGTGCAGGAAACCACTTTTGCACTTGTATTAGTGTGGAAAACCACTTTTTGCACTTGTGTTAGTGTTGAAAAACCACTTTTTGCACTTGTGTTAGTGTTGAAAAACCACTTTTCGAACTTGTGTTGGTGCAGGAAACCACTTTTGCACTTGTATTAGTGTGGAAAAAACACTTTTCGCACTTGTGTTAGTGTTGAAAAACCACTTTTTGCACTTGTGTTAGTGTTGAAAAACCACTTTTCGCACTTGTGTTGGTGCAGGAAACCACTTTTGCACTTGTATTAGTGTGGAAAAACCACTTTTCGCACTTGTGTTAGTGTTGAAAAACCACTTTTCGCACTTGTGTTAGTGTTGAAAAACCACTTTTCGCACTTGTGTTGGTGCAGGAATCCACTTTTGCACTTGTATTAGTGTGGAAAAAACACTTTTTGCACTTGTGATAGTGTTGAAAAACCACTTTTCGCACTTGTGTTATTGTGGTAAAACCACTTTTCGCACTTGTGTTGGTGCATGAAACCACTTTTGCACTTGTATTAGTGTGGAAAAAACACTTTTCGCACTTGTGTTAGTGTTGAAAAACCACTTTTTGCACTTGTGTTAGTGTTGAAAAACCACTTTTCGAACTTGTGTTGGTGCAGGAAACCACTTTTGCACTTGTATTAGTGTGGAAAAAACACTTTTCGCACTTGTGTTAGTGTTGAAAAACCACTTTTTGCACTTGTGTTAGTGTTGAAAAACCACTTTTCGCACTTGTGTTGGTGCAGGAAACCACTTTTGCACTTGTATTAGTGTGGAAAAACCACTTTTCGCACTTGTGTTAGTGTTGAAAAACCACTTTTCGCACTTGTGTTAGTGTTGAAAAACCGCTTTTCGCACTTGTGTTGGTGCAGGAATCCACTTTTGCACTTGTATTAGTGTGGAAAAAACACTTTTTGCACTTGTGATAGTGTTGAAAAACCACTTTTCGCACTTGTGTTATTGTGGTAAAACCACTTTTCGCACTTGTGTTGGTGCATGAAACCACTTTTGCACTTGTATTAGTGTGGAAAAAACACTTTTCGCACTTGTGTTAGTGTTGAAAAACCACTTTTCGCACTTGTGTTAGTGTTGAAAACCACTTTTCGCACTTGTGTTCGTGCAGGAAACGACTTTTGCACTTGTATTAGTGTGGAAAAAACACTTTTTGCACTTGTGATAGTGTTGAAAAACCACTTTTCGAACTTGTGTTGGTGCAGGAAACCACTTTTGCACTTGTATTAGTGTGGAAAAACCACTTTTCGCACTTGTGTTAGTGTTGAAAAACCACTTTTCGCACTTGTGTTAGTGTTGAAAAACCACTTTTCGCACTTGTGTTGGTGCAGGAATCCACTTTTGCACTTGTATTAGTGTGGTAAAACCACTATTCGCACTTGTGTTAGTGTTGAAAAACCACTTTTCGCACTTGTGTTTGTGTTGAAAAACCACTTTTCGCACTTGTGTTGGTGCAGGAAACGACTTTTGCACTTGTATTAGTGTGGAAAAAACACTTTTTGCACTTGTGTTAGTGTTGAAAAACAACTTTTCGCACTTGTGTTAGTGTTGAAAACCACTTTTCGCACTTGTGTTGGTGCAGTAAACCACTTTTGCACTTGTATTAGTGTGGAAAAACCACTTTTCGCACTTGTGTTAGTGTTGAAAAACGACTTTTTGCACTTGTGTTAGTGTTGAAAAACCACTTTTCGCACTTGTGATCGTGTTGAAAAACCACTTTTCACACTTGTATTAGTGTGGAAAAAACACTTTTTGCACTTGTGATAGTGTTGAAAAACCACTTTTCGCACTTGTGATCGTGTTGAAAAACCACTTTTGCACTTGTATTAGTGTGGAAAAAACACTTTTTGCTCTTGTGTTAGTGTTGAAAAACCACTTTTCGCACTTGTGTTAGTGTTGAAAAACCACTTTTCGCACTTGTGTTAGTGTTGAAAAACCACTTTTTGCACTTGTGTTAGTGTTGAAAAACCACTTTTTGCACTTGTGATCGTGTTGAAAAACCACTTTTGCACTTGTATTAGTGTGGAAAAAACACTTTTCGCTCTTGTGTTAGTGTTGAAAAACCACTTTTCGCACTTGTGTTAGTGTTGAAAAACCACTTTTCGCACTTGTGTTAGTGTTGAAAAACCACTTTTTGCACTTGTGATAGTGTTGAAAAACCACTTTTCGCACTTTTGTTAGTGTTGAAAAACCACTTTTCGCACTTGTGTTGGTGCAGGAAACCACTTTTGCACTTGTATTAGTGTGGAAAAATCACTTTTCGCACTTGTGTTAGTGTTGAAAAACCACTTTTCGCACTTGTGTTAGTGTTGAAAAACCACTTTTCGCACTTGTGTTCGTGTTGAAAAACCACTTTTCGCACTTGTGTTCGTGCAGGAAACCACTTTTGCACTTGTATTAGTGTGGAAAAAACACTTTTCGCTCTTGTGTTAGTGTTGAAAAACCACTTTTCGCACTTGTGTTAGTGTTGAAAAACCACTTTTCGCTCTTGTGTTAGTGTTGAAAAACCACTTTTCGCACTTGTGTTAGTGTTGAAAAACCTCTTTTCGCACTTGTGTTAGTGTTGAAAAACCACTTTTTGCACTTGTGTTGGTGCAGGAAACCACTTTTGCACTTGTATGAGTGTGGAAAAAACACTTTTCGCACTTGTGTTAGTGTTGAAAAACCACTTTTCGCACTTGTGTTAGTGTTGAAAAACCACTTTTCGCACTTGTGTTAGTGTTGAAAAACCACTTTTCGCACTTGTGTTGGTGCAGGAAACCACTTTTGCACTTGTATTAGTGTGGAATAAAGACTTTTTGCACTTGTGATAGTGTTGAAAAACCACTTTTCGCACTTTTGTTAGTGTTGAAAAACCACTTTTCGCACTTGTGTTGGTGCAGGAAACCACTTTTCGCACTTGTGATCGTGTTGAAAAACCACTTTTCACACTTGTATTAGTGTGGAAAAAACACTTTTTGCACTTGTGTTAGTGTTGAAAAACAACTTTTCGCACTTGTGTTAGTGTTGAAAACCACTTTTCGCACTTGTGTTGGTGCAGTAAACCACTTTTGCACTTGTATTAGTGTGGAAAAACCACTTTTCGCACTTGTGTTAGTGTTGAAAAACGACTTTTTGCACTTGTGTTAGTGTTGAAAAACCACTTTTCGCACTTGTGATCGTGTTGAAAAACCACTTTTCACACTTGTATTAGTGTGGAAAAAACACTTTTTGCACTTGTGATAGTGTTGAAAAACCACTTTTCGCACTTGTGATCGTGTTGAAAAACCACTTTTGCACTTGTATTAGTGTGGAAAAAACACTTTTTGCTCTTGTGTTAGTGTTGAAAAACCACTTTTCGCACTTGTGTTAGTGTTGAAAAACCACTTTTCGCACTTGTGTTAGTGTTGAAAAACCACTTTTTGCACTTGTGTTAGTGTTGAAAAACCACTTTTTGCACTTGTGATCGTGTTGAAAAACCACTTTTGCACTTGTATTAGTGTGGAAAAAACACTTTTCGCTCTTGTGTTAGTGTTGAAAAACCACTTTTCGCACTTGTGTTAGTGTTGAAAAACCACTTTTCGCACTTGTGTTAGTGTTGAAAAACCACTTTTTGCACTTGTGATAGTGTTGAAAAACCACTTTTCGCACTTTTGTTAGTGTTGAAAAACCACTTTTCGCACTTGTGTTGGTGCAGGAAACCACTTTTGCACTTGTATTAGTGTGGAAAAATCACTTTTCGCACTTGTGTTAGTGTTGAAAAACCACTTTTCGCACTTGTGTTAGTGTTGAAAAACCACTTTTCGCACTTGTGTTCGTGTTGAAAAACCACTTTTCGCACTTGTGTTCGTGCAGGAAACCACTTTTGCACTTGTATTAGTGTGGAAAAAACACTTTTCGCTCTTGTGTTAGTGTTGAAAAACCACTTTTCGCACTTGTGTTAGTGTTGAAAAACCACTTTTCGCTCTTGTGTTAGTGTTGAAAAACCACTTTTCGCACTTGTGTTAGTGTTGAAAAACCTCTTTTCGCACTTGTGTTAGTGTTGAAAAACCACTTTTTGCACTTGTGTTGGTGCAGGAAACCACTTTTGCACTTGTATTAGTGTGGAAAAAACACTTTTTGCACTTGTGATAGTGTTGAAAAACCACTTTTCGCACTTGTGTTAGTGTTGAAAAACCACTTTTCGCACTTGTGTTGGTGCAGGAAACCACTTTTGCACTTGTATGAGTGTGGAAAAAACACTTTTCGCACTTGTGTTAGTGTTGAAAAACCACTTTTCGCACTTGTGTTAGTGTTGAAAAACCACTTTTCGCACTTGTGTTAGTGTTGAAAAACCACTTTTCGCACTTGTGTTGGTGCAGGAAACCACTTTTGCACTTGTATTAGTGTGGAATAAAGACTTTTTGCACTTGTGATAGTGTTGAAAAACCACTTTTCGCACTTTTGTTAGTGTTGAAAAACCACTTTTCGCACTTGTGTTAGTGTTGAAAAACCACTTTTCGCACTTGTGTTGGTGCAGGAATCCACTTTTGCACTTGTATTAGTGTGGTAAAACCACTATTCGCACTTGTGTTAGTGTTGAAAAACCACTTTTCGCACTTGTGTTTGTGTTGAAAAACCACTTTTCGCACTTGTGTTGGTGCAGGAAACGACTTTTGCACTTGTATTAGTGTGGAAAAAACACTTTTTGCACTTGTGTTAGTGTTGAAAAACAACTTTTCGCACTTGTGTTAGTGTTGAAAACCACTTTTCGCACTTGTGTTGGTGCAGTAAACCACTTTTGCACTTGTATTAGTGTGGAAAAACCACTTTTCGCACTTGTGTTAGTGTTGAAAAACGACTTTTTGCACTTGTGTTAGTGTTGAAAAACCACTTTTCGCACTTGTGATCGTGTTGAAAAACCACTTTTCACACTTGTATTAGTGTGGAAAAAACACTTTTTGCACTTGTGATAGTGTTGAAAAACCACTTTTCGCACTTGTGATCGTGTTGAAAAACCACTTTTGCACTTGTATTAGTGTGGAAAAAACACTTTTTGCTCTTGTGTTAGTGTTGAAAAACCACTTTTCGCACTTGTGTTAGTGTTGAAAAACCACTTTTCGCACTTGTGTTAGTGTTGAAAAACCACTTTTTGCACTTGTGTTGGTGCAGGAAACCACTTTTGCACTTGTATTAGTGTGGAAAAAACACTTTTTGCACTTGTTTTAGTGTTGAAAAACCACTTTTCGCACTTGTGTTAGTGTTGAAAAACCACTTTTCACACTTGTGTTGGTGCAGGAAACCACTTTTGCACTTGTATTAGTGTGGAAAAAACACTTTTTGCACTTGTTTTAGTGTTGAAAAACCACTTTTCGCACTTGTGTTAGTGTTGAAAAACCACTTTTCACACTTGTGTTGGTGCAGGAAACCACTTTTGCACTTGTATTAGTGTGGAAAAGCCACTTTTCGCACTTGTGTTAGTGTTGAAAAACCACTTTTCGCACTTGTGTTAGTGTTGAAAAACCACTTTTCGCACTTGTGTTGGTGCAGTAAACCACTTTTGCACTTGTATTAGTGTGGAAAAAACACTTTTCGCACTTGTGATAGTGTTGAAAAACAACTTTTCGCACTTGTGTTAGTGTTGAAAAACCACTTTTTGCACTTGTGTTGGTGCAGGAAACCACTTTTGCACTTGTATTAGTGTGGAAAAACCACTTTTCGCACTTGTGTTAGTGTTGAAAAACCACTTTTCGCACTTGTGTTAGTGTTGAAAAACCACTTTTCGCACTTGTGTTGGTGCAGGAAACCTCTTTTGCACTTGTATTAGTGTGGAAAAAACACTTTTTGCACTTGTGATAGTGTTGAAAAACCACTTTTCACACTTGTGTTGGTGTTGAAAAACCACTTTTCGCACTTGTGTTGGTGTTGAAAAACCACTTTTCGCACTTGTGTTAGTGTTGAAAAACCACTTTTCGCACTTGTGTTGGTGCAGGAAACCACTTTTGCACTTGTATTAGTGTGGAAAAAACACTTTTCGCACTTGTGTTAGTGTTGAAAAACCACTTTTCGCACTTGTGTTAGTGTTGAAAAACCACTTTTTGCACTTGTGTTGGTGCAGGAAACCACTTTTGCATTAGTATTAGTGTGGAAAAAACACTTTTTTCACTTGTGATAGTGTTGAAAAACCACTTTTCGCACTTGTGTTAGTGTTGAAAAACCACTTTTCGCACTTGTGTTGGTGCAGGAAACCACTTTTGCACTTGTATTAGTGTGGAAAAAACACTTTTCGCACTTGTGCTAGTGTTGAAAAACCACTTTTCGCACTTGTGTTAGTGTTGAAAAACCACTTTTCGCACTTGTGTTGGTGCAGGAAACCACTTTTGCACTTGTATTAGTGTGGAAAAAACACTTTTTGCACTTGTGATAGTGTTGAAAAACCACTTTTCGCCCATGTGTTAGTGTTGAAAAACCACTTTTCGCACTTGTGTTGGTGCAGTAAACCACTTTTGCACTTGTATTAGTGTGTAAAAACCACTTTTCGCACTTGTGTTAGTGTTGAAAAACCACTTTTTGCACTTGTGTTAGTGTTGAAAAACCACTTTTCGCACTTGTGATCGTGTTGAAAAACCACTTTTCACACTTGTATTAGTGTGGAAAAAACACTTTTTGCACTTGTGATAGTGTTGAAAAACCACTTTTCGCACTTGTGTTAGTGTTGAAAAACCACTTTTCGCACTTGTGTTAGTGTTGAAAAACCACTTTTCGCACTTGTGTTAGTGTTGAAAAACCACTTTTCGCACTTGTGTTGGTGCAGGAAACCACTTTTGCACTTGTATTAGTGTGGAAAAAACACTTTTCGCACTTGTTTTAGTGTTGAAAACCCACTTTTCGCACTTGTGTTAGTGTTGAAAAACCACTTTTCGCACTTGTGTTGGTGCAGGAAACCACTTTTGCACTTGTATTAGTGTGGTAAAACCACTATTCGCACTTGTGTTAGTGTTGAAAAACCACTTTTCGCACTTGTGTTTGTGTTGAAAAACCACTTTTCGCACTTGTGTTGGTGCAGGAAACGACTTTTGCACTTGTATTAGTGTGGAAAAACCACTTTTCGCACTTGTGTTAGTGTTGAAAAACCACTTTTCGCACTTGTGTTAGTGTTGAAAAACCACTTTTCGCACTTGTGTTGGTGCAGTAAACCACTTTTGCACTTGTATTAGTGTGGAAAAAACACTTTTCGCACTTGTGATAGTGTTGAAAAACAACTTTTCGCACTTGTGTTAGTGTTGAAAAACCACTTTTTGCACTTGTGTTGGTGCAGGAAACCACTTTTGCACTTGTATTAGTGTGGAAAAACCACTTTTCGCACTTGTGTTAGTGTTGAAAAACCACTTTTCGCACTTGTGTTAGTGTTGAAAAACCACTTTTCGCACTTGTGTTGGTGCAGGAAACCACTTTTGCACTTGTATTAGTGTGGAAAAAACACTTTTTGCACTTGTGATAGTGTTGAAAAACCACTTTTCACACTTGTGTTGGTGTTGAAAAACCACTTTTCGCACTTGTGTTGGTGTTGAAAAACCACTTTTCGCACTTGTGTTAGTGTTGAAAAACCACTTTTCGCACTTGTGTTGGTGCAGGAAACCACTTTTGCACTTGTATTAGTGTGGAAAAAACACTTTTCGCACTTGTGTTAGTGTTGAAAAACCACTTTTCGCACTTGTGTTAGTGTTGAAAAACAACTTTTCGCACTTGTGTTGGTGCAGGAAACCACTTTTGCACTTGTATTAGTGTGGAAAAAACACTTTTTGCACTTGTGATAGTGTTGAAAAACCACTTTTCGCACTTGTGTTAGTGTTGAAAAACCACTTTTCGCACTTGTGTTGGTGCAGGAAACCACTTTTGCACTTGTATTAGTGTGGAAAACCACTTTTCGCACTTGTGTTAGTGTTGCAAAACCACTTTTCGCACTTGTGTTAGTGTTGAAAAACCACTTTTCGCACTTGTGTTGGTGCAGGAAACCACTTTTGCACTTGTATTAGTGTGGAAAAAACACTTTTTGCACTTGTGATAGTGTTGAAAAACCACTTTTTGCACATGTGTTAGTGTTGAAAACCACTTTTCGCACTTGTGTTGGTGCAGTAAACCACTTTTGCACTTGTATTAGTGTGGAAAAACCACTTTTCGCACTTGTGTTAGTGTTGAAAAACGACTTTTTGCACTTGTGTTAGTGTTGAAAAACCACTTTTCGCACTTGTGATCGTGTTGAAAAACCACTTTTCACACTTGTATTAGTGTGGAAAAAACACTTTTTGCACTTGTGATAGTGTTGAAAAACCACTTTTCGCACTTGTGTTAGTGTTGAAAAACCACTTTTCGCACTTGTGTTAGTGTTGAAAAACCACTTTTCGCACTTGTGTTAGTGTTGAAAAACCACTTTTCGCACTTGTGTTGGTGCAGGAAACCACTTTTGCACTTGTATTAGTGTGGAAAAAACACTTTTCGCACTTGTTTTAGTGTTGAAAAACCACTTTTCGCACTTGTGTTAGTGTTGAAAAACCACTTTTCGCACTTGTGTTGGTGCAGGAAACCACTTTTGCACTTGTATTAGTGTGGAAAAACCACTTTTCGCACTTGTGTTAGTGTTGAAAAACCACTTTTCGCACTTGTGTTAGTGTTGAAAAACCACTTTTCGCACTTGTGTTGGTGCAGTAAACCACTTTTGCACTTGTATTAGTGTGGAAAAAACACTTTTCGCACTTGTGATAGTGTTGAAAAACAACTTTTCGCACTTGTGTTGGTGCAGGAAACCACTTTTGCACTTGTATTAGTGTGGAAAAACCACTTTTCGCACTTGTGTTAGTGTTGAAAAACCACTTTTCGCACTTGTGTTAGTGTTGAAAAACCACTTTTCGCACTTGTGTTGGTGCAGGAAACCACTTTTGCACTTGTATTAGTGTGGAAAAAACACTTTTCGCACTTGTGCTAGTGTTGAAAAACCACTTTTCGCACTTGTGTTAGTGTTGAAAAACCACTTTTCGCACTTGTGTTGGTGCAGGAAACCACTTTTGCACTTGTATTAGTGTGGAAAAAACACTTTTTGCACTTGTGATAGTGTTGAAAAACCACTTTTCGCCCATGTGTTAGTGTTGAAAAACCACTTTTCGCACTTGTGTTGGTGCAGTAAACCACTTTTGACCTTGTATTAGTGTGTAAAAACCACTTTTCGCACTTGTGTTAGTGTTGAAAAACCACTTTTTGCACTTGTGTTAGTGTTGAAAAACCACTTTTCGCACTTGTGATCGTGTTGAAAAACCACTTTTCACACTTGTATTAGTGTGGAAAAAACACTTTTTGCACTTGTGATAGTGTTGAAAAACCACTTTTCGCACTTGTGTTAGTGTTGAAAAACCACTTTTCGCACTTGTGTTAGTGTTGAAAAACCACTTTTCGCACTTGTGTTAGTGTTGAAAAACCACTTTTCGCACTTGTGTTGGTGCAGGAAACCACTTTTGCACTTGTATTAGTGTGGAAAAAACACTTTTCGCACTTGTTTTAGTGTTGAAAACCCACTTTTCGCACTTGTGTTAGTGTTGAAAAACCACTTTTCGCACTTGTGTTGGTGCAGGAAACCACTTTTGCACTTGTATTAGTGTGGTAAAACCACTATTCGCACTTGTGTTAGTGTTGAAAAACCACTTTTCGCACTTGTGTTTGTGTTGAAAAACCACTTTTCGCACTTGTGTTGGTGCAGGAAACGACTTTTGCACTTGTATTAGTGTGGAAAAACCACTTTTCGCACTTGTGTTAGTGTTGAAAAACCACTTTTCGCACTTGTGTTAGTGTTGAAAAACCACTTTTCGCACTTGTGTTGGTGCAGTAAACCACTTTTGCACTTGTATTAGTGTGGAAAAAACACTTTTCGCACTTGTGATAGTGTTGAAAAACAACTTTTCGCACTTGTGTTAGTGTTGAAAAACCACTTTTTGCACTTGTGTTGGTGCAGGAAACCACTTTTGCACTTGTATTAGTGTGGAAAAACCACTTTTCGCACTTGTGTTAGTGTTGAAAAACCACTTTTCGCACTTGTGTTAGTGTTGAAAAACCACTTTTCGCACTTGTGTTGGTGCAGGAAACCACTTTTGCACTTGTATTAGTGTGGAAAAAACACTTTTTGCACTTGTGATAGTGTTGAAAAACCACTTTTCACACTTGTGTTGGTGTTGAAAAACCACTTTTCGCACTTGTGTTGGTGTTGAAAAACCACTTTTCGCACTTGTGTTAGTGTTGAAAAACCACTTTTCGCACTTGTGTTGGTGCAGGAAACCACTTTTGCACTTGTATTAGTGTGGAAAAAACACTTTTCGCACTTGTGTTAGTGTTGAAAAACCACTTTTCGCACTTGTGTTAGTGTTGAAAAACAACTTTTCGCACTTGTGTTGGTGCAGGAAACCACTTTTGCACTTGTATTAGTGTGGAAAAAACACTTTTTGCACTTGTGATAGTGTTGAAAAACCACTTTTCGCACTTGTGTTAGTGTTGAAAAACCACTTTTCGCACTTGTGTTGGTGCAGGAAACCACTTTTGCACTTGTATTAGTGTGGAAAACCACTTTTCGCACTTGTGTTAGTGTTGCAAAACCACTTTTCGCACTTGTGTTAGTGTTGAAAAACCACTTTTCGCACTTGTGTTAGTGTTGAAAAACCACTTTTTGCACATGTGTTAGTGTTGAAAACCACTTTTCGCACTTGTGTTGGTGCAGTAAACCACTTTTGCACTTGTATTAGTGTGGAAAAACCACTTTTCGCACTTGTGTTAGTGTTGAAAAACGACTTTTTGCACTTGTGTTAGTGTTGAAAAACCACTTTTCGCACTTGTGATCGTGTTGAAAAACCACTTTTCACACTTGTATTAGTGTGGAAAAAACACTTTTTGCACTTGTGATAGTGTTGAAAAACCACTTTTCGCACTTGTGTTAGTGTTGAAAAACCACTTTTCGCACTTGTGTTAGTGTTGAAAAACCACTTTTCGCACTTGTGTTAGTGTTGAAAAACCACTTTTCGCACTTGTGTTGGTGCAGGAAACCACTTTTGCACTTGTATTAGTGTGGAAAAAACACTTTTCGCACTTGTTTTAGTGTTGAAAAACCACTTTTCGCACTTGTGTTAGTGTTGAAAAACCACTTTTCGCACTTGTGTTGGTGCAGGAAACCACTTTTGCACTTGTATTAGTGTGGAAAAACCACTTTTCGCACTTGTGTTAGTGTTGAAAAACCACTTTTCGCACTTGTGTTAGTGTTGAAAAACCACTTTTCGCACTTGTGTTGGTGCAGTAAACCACTTTTGCACTTGTATTAGTGTGGAAAAAACACTTTTCGCACTTGTGATAGTGTTGAAAAACAACTTTTCGCACTTGTGTTGGTGCAGGAAACCACTTTTGCACTTGTATTAGTGTGGAAAAACTACTTTTCGCACTTGTGTTAGTGTTGAAAAACCACTTTTCGCACTTGTGTTAGTGTTGAAAAACCACTTTTCGCACTTGTGTTGGTGCAGTAAACCACTTTTGCACTTGTATTAGTGTGGAAAAAACACTTTTCGCACTTGTGATAGTGTTGAAAAACCACTTTTCGCACTTGTGTTGGTGCAGGAAACCACTTTTGCACTTGTATTAGTGTGGAAAAACCACTTTTCGCACTTGTGTTAGTGTTGAAAAACCACTTTTCGCACTTGTGTTAGTGTTGAAAAACCACTTTTCGCACTTGTGTTGGTGCAGGAAACCACTTTTGCACTTGTATTAGTGTGGAAAAAACACTTTTTGCACTTGTGATAGTGTTGAAAAACCACTTTTCACACTTGTGTTGGTGTTGAAAAACCACTTTTCGCACTTGTGTTGGTGTTGAAAAACCACTTTTCGCACTTGTGTTAGTGTTGAAAAACCACTTTTCGCACTTGTGTTGGTGCAGGAAACACTTTTGCACTTGTATTAGTGTGGAAAAAACACTTTTCGCACTTGTGTTAGTGTTGAAAAACCACTTTTCGCACTTGTGTTAGTGTTGAAAAACCACTTTTTGCACTTGTGTTGGTGCAGGAAACCACTTTTGCACTAGTATTAGTGTGGAAAAAACACTTTTTTCACTTGTGATAGTGTTGAAAAACCACTTTTCGCACTTGTGTTAGTGTTGAAAAACCACTTTTCGCACTTGTGTTGGTGCAGGAAACCACTTTTGCACTTGTATTAGTGTGGAAAAACCACTTTTCGCACTTGTGTTAGTGTTGAAAAACCACTTTTCGCACTTGTGTTAGTGTTGAAAAACCACTTTTCGCACTTGTGTTGGTGCAGGAAACCACTTTTGCACTTGTATTAGTGTGGAAAAAACACTTTTCGCACTTGTGCTAGTGTTGAAAAACCACTTTTCGCACTTGTGTTAGTGTTGAAAAACCACTTTTCGCACTTGTGTTGGTGCAGGAAACCACTTTTGCACTTGTATTAGTGTGGAAAAAACACTTTTTGCACTTGTGATAGTGTTGAAAAACCACTTTTCGCCCATGTGTTAGTGTTGAAAAACCACTTTTCGCACTTGTGTTGGTGCAGTAAACCACTTTTGCACTTGTATTAGTGTGTAAAAACCACTTTTCGCACTTGTGTTAGTGTTGAAAAACCACTTTTTGCACTTGTGTTAGTGTTGAAAAACCACTTTTCGCACTTGTGATCGTGTTGAAAAACCACTTTTCACACTTGTATTAGTGTGGAAAAAACACTTTTTGCACTTGTGATAGTGTTGAAAAACCACTTTTCGCACTTGTGTTAGTGTTGAAAAACCACTTTTCGCACTTGTGTTAGTGTTGAAAAACCACTTTTTGCACTTGTGTTAGTGTTGAAAAACCACTTTTCGCACTTGTGTTGGTGCAGGAAACCACTTTTGCACTTGTATTAGTGTGGAAAAAACACTTTTCGCACTTGTTTTAGTGTTGAAAACCCACTTTTCGCACTTGTGTTAGTGTTGAAAAACCACTTTTCGCACTTGTGTTGGTGCAGGAAACCACTTTTGCACTTGTATTAGTGTGGAAAAACCACTTTTCACACTTGTGTTAGTGTTGAAAAACCACTTTTCGCACTTGTGTTAGTGTTGAAAAACCACTTTTCGCACTTGTGTTGGTGCAGTAAACCACTTTTGCACTTGTATTAGGGTGGAAAAAACACTTTTCGCACTTGTGATAGTGTTGAAAAACAACTTTTCGCAATTGTGTTAGTGTTGAAAACCCACTTTTCGCACTTGTGTTGGTGCAGGAAACCACTTTTGCACTTGTATTAGTGTGGAAAAACCACTTTTCGCACTTGTGTTAGTGTTGAAAAACCACTTTTCGCACTTGTGTTAGTGTTGAAAAACCACTTTTCCCACTTGTGTTGGTGCAGGAAACCACTTTTGCACTTGTATTAGTGTGGAAAAAACACTTTTTGCACTTGTGATAGTGTTGAAAAACCACTTTTCGCACTTGTGTTGGTGTTGAAAAACCACTTTTCGCACTTGTGTTGGTGTTGAAAAACCACTTTTCGCACTTGTGTTAGTGTTGAAAAACCACTTTTCGCACTTGTGTTGGTGCAGGAAACCACTTTTGCACTTGTATTAGTGTGGAAAAAACACTTTTCGCACTTGTGTTATTGTTGAAAAACCACTTTTCGCACTTGTGTTGGTGCAGGAAACCACTTTTGCACTTGTATTAGTGTGGAAAAAACACTTTTTGCACTTGTGATAGTGTTGAAAAACCACTTTTTGCACTTGTGTTAGTGTTGAAAAACCACTTTTCGCACTTGTGTTGGTGCAGGCAACCACTTTTGCACTTGTATTAGTGTGGAAAAACCACTTTTCGCACTTATGTTAGTGTTGAAAAACCACTTTTCACACTTGTGTTAGTGTTGAAAAACCACTTTTCGCACTTGTGTTAGTGTTGAAAAACCACTTTTCGCACTTGTGTTGGTGCAGGAAACCACTTTTGCACTTGTATTAGTGTGGAAAAAACACTTTTCGCACTTGTGCTAGTGTTGAAAAACCACTTTTCGCACTTGTGTTAGTGTTGAAAAACCACATTTCGCACTTGTGTTGGTGCAGGAAACCATTTTTGCACTTGTGATAGTGTTGAAAAACCACTTTTCGCACTTGTGTTAGTGTTGAAAAACCACTTTTCGCACTTGTGTTAGTGTTGAAAAACCACTTTTCGCACTTGTGTTGGTGCAGGAAACCACTTTTGCACTTGTATTAGTGTGGAAAAACCACTTTTCGCACTTGTGTTAGTGTTGAAAAACCACTTTTCGCACTTCTGTTAGTGTTGAAAAACCACTTTTCGCACTTGTGTTCGTGCAGGAAACCACTTTTGCACTTGTATTAGTGTGGAAAAAACACTTTTTGCACTTGTGATAGTGTTGAAAAACCACTTTTCGCACTTGTGTTAGTGTTGAAAAACGACTTTTCGCACTTGTGTTAGTGTTGAAAAACCACTTTTCGCACTTGTGTTGGTGCAGGAAACCACTTTTGCACTTGTATTAGTGTGGAAAAACCACTTTTCGCACTTGTGTTAGTGTTGAAAAACCACTTTTCGCACTTGTGTTAGTGTTGAAAAACCACTTTTCGCACTTGTGTTAGTGTTGAAAAACCACTTTTTGCACTTGTGTTAGTGTTGAAAAACCACTTTTCGCACTTGTGATCGTGTTGAAAAACCACTTTTCACACTTGTATTAGTGTGGAAAAAACACTTTTTGCACTTGTGATAGTGTTGAAAAACCACTTTTCGCACTTGTGTTAGTGTTGAAAAACCACTTTTCGCACTTGTGTTAGTGTTGAAAAACCACTTTTCGCACTTGTGATCGTGTTGAAAAACCACTTTTCACACTTGTATTAGTGTGGAAAAAACACTTTTTGCACTTGTGATAGTGTTGAAAAACCACTTTTCGCACTTGTGTTAGTGTTGAAAAACCACTTTTCGCACTTGTGTTAGTGTTGAAAAACCACTTTTTGCACTTGTGTTAGTGTTGAAAAACCACTTTTCGCACTTGTGTTGGTGCAGGAAACCACTTTTGCACTTGTATTAGTGTGGAAAAAACACTTTTCGCACTTGTTTTAGTGTTGAAAACCCACTTTTTGCACTTGTGTTAGTGTTGAAAAACCACTTTTCGCACTTGTGTTGGTGCAGGAAACCACTTTTGCACTTGTATTAGTGTGGAAAAACCACTTTTCACACTTGTGTTAGTGTTGAAAAACCACTTTTCGCACTTGTGTTAGTGTTGAAAAACCACTTTTCGCACTTGTGTTGGTGCAGTAAACCACTTTTGCACTTGTATTAGGGTGGAAAAAACACTTTTCGCACTTGTGATAGTGTTGAAAAACAACTTTTCGCAATTGTGTTAGTGTTGAAAACCCACTTTTCGCACTTGTGTTGGTGCAGGAAACCACTTTTGCACTTGTATTAGTGTGGAAAAACCACTTTTCGCACTTGTGTTAGTGTTGAAAAACCACTTTTCGCACTTGTGTTAGTGTTGAAAAACCACTTTTCCCACTTGTGTTGGTGCAGGAAACCACTTTTGCACTTGTATTAGTGTGGAAAAAACACTTTTTGCACTTGTGATAGTGTTGAAAAACCACTTTTCGCACTTGTGTTGGTGTTGAAAAACCACTTTTCGCACTTGTGTTGGTGTTGAAAAACCACTTTTCGCACTTGTGTTAGTGTTGAAAAACCACTTTTCGCACTTGTGTTGGTGCAGGAAACCACTTTTGCACTTGTATTAGTGTGGAAAAAACACTTTTCGCACTTGTGTTATTGTTGAAAAACCACTTTTCGCACTTGTGTTGGTGCAGGAAACCACTTTTGCACTTGTATTAGTGTGGAAAAAACACTTTTTGCACTTGTGATAGTGTTGAAAAACCACTTTTTGCACTTGTGTTAGTGTTGAAAAACCACTTTTCGCACTTGTGTTGGTGCAGGCAACCACTTTTGCACTTGTATTAGTGTGGAAAAACCACTTTTCGCACTTATGTTAGTGTTGAAAAACCACTTTTCACACTTGTGTTAGTGTTGAAAAACCACTTTTCGCACTTGTGTTAGTGTTGAAAAACCACTTTTCGCACTTGTGTTGGTGCAGGAAACCACTTTTGCACTTGTATTAGTGTGGAAAAAACACTTTTCGCACTTGTGCTAGTGTTGAAAAACCACTTTTCGCACTTGTGTTAGTGTTGAAAAACCACATTTCGCACTTGTGTTGGTGCAGGAAACCATTTTTGCACTTGTGATAGTGTTGAAAAACCACTTTTCGCACTTGTGTTAGTGTTGAAAAACCACTTTTCGCACTTGTGTTAGTGTTGAAAAACCACTTTTCGCACTTGTGTTGGTGCAGGAAACCACTTTTGCACTTGTATTAGTGTGGAAAAACCACTTTTCGCACTTGTGTTAGTGTTGAAAAACCACTTTTCGCACTTCTGTTAGTGTTGAAAAACCACTTTTCGCACTTGTGTTCGTGCAGGAAACCACTTTTGCACTTGTATTAGTGTGGAAAAAGCACTTTTTGCACTTGTGATAGTGTTGAAAAACCACTTTTCGCACTTGTGTTAGTGTTGAAAAACGACTTTTCGCACTTGTGTTAGTGTTGAAAAACCACTTTTCGCACTTGTGTTGGTGCAGGAAACCACTTTTGCACTTGTATTAGTGTGGAAAAACCACTTTTCGCACTTGTGTTAGTGTTGAAAAACCACTTTTCGCACTTGTGTTAGTGTTGAAAAACCACTTTTCGCACTTGTGTTAGTGTTGATAAACCACTTTTCGCACTTGTGTTGGTGCAGGAAACCACTTTTGCACTTGTATTAGTGTGGAAAAACCACTTTTCGCACTTGTGTTAGTGTTGAAAAACCACTTTTCGCACTTGTGTTAGTGTTGAAAAACCACTTTTCGCACTTGTGTTGGTGCAGTAAACCACTTTTGCACTTGTATTAGTGTGGAAAAAACACTTTTCGCACTTGTGATAGTGTTGAAAAACAACTTTTCGCACTTGTGTTAGTGTTGAAAAACCACTTTTCGCACTTGTGTTGGTGCAGGAAACCACTTTTGCACTTGTATTAGTGTGGAAAACCACTTTTCGCACTTGTGTTAGTGTTGAAAAACCACTTTTCGCACTTGTGTTAGTGTTGAAAAACCACTTTTCGCACTTGTGTTGGTGCAGGAAACCACTTTTGCACTTGTATTAGTGTGGAAAAAACACTTTTTGCACTTGTGATAGTGTTGAAAAACCACTTTTCACACTTGTGTTGGTGTTGAAAAACCACTTTTCGCACTTGTGTTGGTGTTGAAAAACCACTTTTCGCACTTGTGTTAGTGTTGAAAAACCACTTTTCGCACTTGTGTTGGTGCAGGAAACACTTTTGCACTTGTATTAGTGTGGAAAAAACACTTTTCGCACTTGTGTTAGTGTTGAAAAACCACTTTTCGCACTTGTGTTAGTGTTGAAAAACCACTTTTTGCACTTGTGTTGGTGCAGGAAACCACTTTTGCACTAGTATTAGTGTGGAAAAAACACTTTTTTCACTTGTGATAGTGTTGAAAAACCACTTTTCGCACTTGTGTTAGTGTTGAAAAACCACTTTTCGCACTTGTGTTGGTGCAGGAAACCACTTTTGCACTTGTATTAGTGTGGAAAAACCACTTTTCGCACTTGTGTTAGTGTTGAAAAACCACTTTTCGCACTTGTGTTAGTGTTGAAAAACCACTTTTCGCACTTGTGTTGGTGCAGGAAACCACTTTTGCACTTGTATTAGTGTGGAAAAAACACTTTTCGCACTTGTGCTAGTGTTGAAAAACCACTTTTCGCACTTGTGTTAGTGTTGAAAAACCACTTTTCGCACTTGTGTTGGTGCAGGAAACCACTTTTGCACTTGTATTAGTGTGGAAAAAACACTTTTTGCACTTGTGATAGTGTTGAAAAACCACTTTTCGCCCATGTGTTAGTGTTGAAAAACCACTTTTCGCACTTGTGTTGGTGCAGTAAACCACTTTTGCACTTGTATTAGTGTGTAAAAACCACTTTTCGCACTTGTGTTAGTGTTGAAAAACCACTTTTTGCACTTGTGTTAGTGTTGAAAAACCACTTTTCGCACTTGTGATCGTGTTGAAAAACCACTTTTCACACTTGTATTAGTGTGGAAAAAACACTTTTTGCACTTGTGATAGTGTTGAAAAACCACTTTTCGCACTTGTGTTAGTGTTGAAAAACCACTTTTCGCACTTGTGTTAGTGTTGAAAAACCACTTTTCGCACTTGTGTTAGTGTTGAAAAACCACTTTTCGCACTTGTGTTAGTGTTGAAAAACCACTTTTCGCACTTGTGTTAGTGTTGAAAAACCACTTTTCGCACTTGTGTTGGTGCAGGAAACCACTTTTGCACTTGTATTAGTGTGGAAAAAACACTTTTCGCACTTGTTTTAGTGTTGAAAACCCACTTTTCGCACTTGTGTTAGTGTTGAAAAACCACTTTTCGCACTTGTGTTGGTGCAGGAAACCACTTTTGCACTTGTATTAGTGTGGAAAAACCACTTTTCACACTTGTGTTAGTGTTGAAAAACCACTTTTCGCACTTGTGTTAGTGTTGAAAAACCACTTTTCGCACTTGTGTTGGTGCAGTAAACCACTTTTGCACTTGTATTAGGGTGGAAAAAACACTTTTCGCACTTGTGATAGTGTTGAAAAACAACTTTTCGCAATTGTGTTAGTGTTGAAAAACCACTTTTCGCACTTGTGTTGGTGCAGGAAACCACTTTTGCACTTGTATTAGTGTGGAAAAACCACTTTTCGCACTTGTGTTAGTGTTGAAAAACCACTTTTCGCACTTGTGTTAGTGTTGAAAAACCACTTTTCCCACTTGTGTTGGTGCAGGAAACCACTTTTGCACTTGTATTAGTGTGGAAAAAACACTTTTTGCACTTGTGATAGTGTTGAAAAACCACTTTTCGCACTTGTGTTGGTGTTGAAAAACCACTTTTCGCACTTGTGTTGGTGTTGAAAAACCACTTTTCGCACTTGTGTTAGTGTTGAAAAACCACTTTTCGCACTTGTGTTGGTGCAGGAAACCACTTTTGCACTTGTATTAGTGTGGAAAAAACACTTTTCGCACTTGTGTTATTGTTGAAAAACCACTTTTCGCACTTGTGTTGGTGCAGGAAACCACTTTTGCACTTGTATTAGTGTGGAAAAAACACTTTTTGCACTTGTGATAGTGTTGAAAAACCACTTTTCGCACTTGTGTTAGTGTTGAAAAACCACTTTTCGCACTTGTGTTAGTGTTGAAAAACCACTTTTCGCACTTGTGTTGGTGCAGGAAACCACTTTTGCACTTGTATTAGTGTGGAAAAACCACTTTTCGCACTTGTGTTAGTGTTGAAAAACCACTTTTCGCACTTGTGTTAGTGTTGAAAAACCACTTTTCGCACTTGTGTTGGTGCAGTAAACCACTTTTGCACTTGTATTAGTGTGGAAAAAACACTTTTCGCACTTGTGATAGTGTTGAAAAACAACTTTTCGCACTTGTGTTAGTGTTGAAAAACCACTTTTCGCACTTGTGTTGGTGCAGGAAACCACTTTTGCACTTGTATTAGTGTGGAAAAACCACTTTTCGCACTTGTGTTAGTGTTGAAAAACCACTTTTCGCACTTGTGTTGGTGCAGTAAACCACTTTTGCACTTGTATTAGGGTGGAAAAAACACTTTTCGCACTTGTGATAGTGTTGAAAAACAACTTTTCGCAATTGTGTTAGTGTTGAAAACCCACTTTTCGCACTTGTGTTGGTGCAGGAAACCACTTTTGCACTTGTATTAGTGTGGAAAAACCACTTTTCGCACTTGTGTTAGTGTTGAAAAACCACTTTTCGCACTTGTGTTAGTGTTGAAAAACCACTTTTCCCACTTGTGTTGGTGCAGGAAACCACTTTTGCACTTGTATTAGTGTGGAAAAAACACTTTTTGCACTTGTGATAGTGTTGAAAAACCACTTTTCGCACTTGTGTTGGTGTTGAAAAACCACTTTTCGCACTTGCGTTGGTGTTGAAAAACCACTTTTCGCACTTGTGTTAGTGTTGAAAAACCACTTTTCGCACTTGTGTTGGTGCAGGAAACCACTTTTGCACTTGTATTAGTGTGGAAAAAACACTTTTCGCACTTGTGTTATTGTTGAAAAACCACTTTTCGCACTTGTGTTGGTGCAGGAAACCACTTTTGCACTTGTATTAGTGTGGAAAAAACACTTTTTGCACTTGTGATAGTGTTGAAAAACCACTTTTTGCACTTGTGTTAGTGTTGAAAAACCACTTTTCGCACTTGTGTTGGTGCAGGCAACCACTTTTGCACTTGTATTAGTGTGGAAAAACCACTTTTCGCACTTATGTTAGTGTTGAAAAACCACTTTTCACACTTGTGTTAGTGTTGAAAAACCACTTTTCGCACTTGTGTTAGTGTTGAAAAACCACTTTTCGCACTTGTGTTGGTGCAGGAAACCACTTTTGCACTTGTATTAGTGTGGAAAAAACACTTTTCGCACTTGTGCTAGTGTTGAAAAACCACTTTTCGCACTTGTGTTAGTGTTGAAAAACCACATTTCGCACTTGTGTTGGTGCAGGAAACCATTTTTGCACTTGTGATAGTGTTGAAAAACCACTTTTCGCACTTGTGTTAGTGTTGAAAAACCACTTTTCGCACTTGTGTTAGTGTTGAAAAACCACTTTTCGCACTTGTGTTGGTGCAGGAAACCACTTTTGCACTTGTATTAGTGTGGAAAAACCACTTTTCGCACTTGTGTTAGTGTTGAAAAACCACTTTTCGCACTTCTGTTAGTGTTGAAAAACCACTTTTCGCACTTGTGTTCGTGCAGGAAACCACTTTTGCACTTGTATTAGTGTGGAAAAAACACTTTTTGCACTTGTGATAGTGTTGAAAAACCACTTTTCGCACTTGTGTTAGTGTTGAAAAACGACTTTTCGCACTTGTGTTAGTGTTGAAAAACCACTTTTCGCACTTGTGTTGGTGCAGGAAACCACTTTTGCACTTGTATTAGTGTGGAAAAACCACTTTTCGCACTTGTGTTAGTGTTGAAAAACCACTTTTAGCACTTGTGTTAGTGTTGAAAAACCACTTTTCGCACTTGTGTTAGTGTTGAAAAACCACTTTTCGCACTTGTGTTGGTGCAGGAAACCACTTTTGCACTTGTATTAGTGTGGAAAAACCACTTTTCGCACTTGTGTTAGTGTTGAAAAACCACTTTTCGCACTTGTGTTAGTGTTGAAAAACCACTTTTCGCACTTGTGTTGGTGCAGTAAACCACTTTTGCACTTGTATTAGTGTGGAAAAAACACTTTTCGCACTTGTGATAGTGTTGAAAAACAACTTTTCGCACTTGTGTTGGTGTTGAAAAACCACTTTTCGCACTTGTGTTGGTGCAGGAAACCACTTTTGCACTTGTATTAGTGTGGAAAACCACTTTTCGCACTTGTGTTAGTGTTGAAAAACCACTTTTCGCACTTGTGTTAGTGTTGAAAAACCACTTTTCGCACTTGTGTTGGTGCAGGAAACCACTTTTGCACTTGTATTAGTGTGGAAAAAACACTTTTTGCACTTGTGATAGTGTTGAAAAACCACTTTTCACACTTGTGTTGGTGTTGAAAAACCACTTTTCGCACTTGTGTTGGTGTTGAAAAACCACTTTTCGCACTTGTGTTAGTGTTGAAAAACCACTTTTCGCACTTGTGTTGGTGCAGGAAACACTTTTGCACTTGTATTAGTGTGGAAAAAACACTTTTCGCACTTGTGTTAGTGTTGAAAAACCACTTTTCGCACTTGTGTTGGTGCAGTAAACCACTTTTGCACTTGTATTAGGGTGGAAAAAACACTTTTCGCACTTGTGATAGTGTTGAAAAACAACTTTTCGCAATTGTGTTAGTGTTGAAAACCCACTTTTCGCACTTGTGTTGGTGCAGGAAACCACTTTTGCACTTGTATTAGTGTGGAAAAACCACTTTTCGCACTTGTGTTAGTGTTGAAAAACCACTTTTCGCACTTGTGTTAGTGTTGAAAAACCACTTTTCCCACTTGTGTTGGTGCAGGAAACCACTTTTGCACTTGTATTAGTGTGGAAAAAACACTTTTTGCACTTGTGATAGTGTTGAAAAACCACTTTTCGCACTTGTGTTGGTGTTGAAAAACCACTTTTCGCACTTGTGTTGGTGTTGAAAAACCACTTTTCGCACTTGTGTTAGTGTTGAAAAACCACTTTTCGCACTTGTGTTGGTGCAGGAAACCACTTTTGCACTTGTATTAGTGTGGAAAAAACACTTTTCGCACTTGTGTTATTGTTGAAAAACCACTTTTCGCACTTGTGTTGGTGCAGGAAACCACTTTTGCACTTGTATTAGTGTGGAAAAAACACTTTTTGCACTTGTGATAGTGTTGAAAAACCACTTTTTGCACTTGTGTTAGTGTTGAAAAACCACTTTTCGCACTTGTGTTGGTGCAGGCAACCACTTTTGCACTTGTATTAGTGTGGAAAAACCACTTTTCGCACTTATGTTAGTGTTGAAAAACCACTTTTCACACTTGTGTTAGTGTTGAAAAACCACTTTTCGCACTTGTGTTAGTGTTGAAAAACCACTTTTCGCACTTGTGTTGGTGCAGGAAACCACTTTTGCACTTGTATTAGTGTGGAAAAAACACTTTTCGCACTTGTGCTAGTGTTGAAAAACCACTTTTCGCACTTGTGTTAGTGTTGAAAAACCACATTTCGCACTTGTGTTGGTGCAGGAAACCATTTTTGCACTTGTGATAGTGTTGAAAAACCACTTTTCGCACTTGTGTTAGTGTTGAAAAACCACTTTTCGCACTTGTGTTAGTGTTGAAAAACCACTTTTCGCACTTGTGTTGGTGCAGGAAACCACTTTTGCACTTGTATTAGTGTGGAAAAACCACTTTTCGCACTTGTGTTAGTGTTGAAAAACCACTTTTCGCACTTCTGTTAGTGTTGAAAAACCACTTTTCGCACTTGTGTTCGTGCAGGAAACCACTTTTGCACTTGTATTAGTGTGGAAAAAGCACTTTTTGCACTTGTGATAGTGTTGAAAAACCACTTTTCGCACTTGTGTTAGTGTTGAAAAACGACTTTTCGCACTTGTGTTAGTGTTGAAAAACCACTTTTCGCACTTGTGTTGGTGCAGGAAACCACTTTTGCACTTGTATTAGTGTGGAAAAACCACTTTTCGCACTTGTGTTAGTGTTGAAAAACCACTTTTCGCACTTGTGTTAGTGTTGAAAAACCACTTTTCGCACTTGTGTTAGTGTTGATAAACCACTTTTCGCACTTGTGTTGGTGCAGGAAACCACTTTTGCACTTGTATTAGTGTGGAAAAACCACTTTTCGCACTTGTGTTAGTGTTGAAAAACCACTTTTCGCACTTGTGTTAGTGTTGAAAAACCACTTTTCGCACTTGTGTTGGTGCAGTAAACCACTTTTGCACTTGTATTAGTGTGGAAAAAACACTTTTCGCACTTGTGATAGTGTTGAAAAACAACTTTTCGCACTTGTGTTAGTGTTGAAAAACCACTTTTCGCACTTGTGTTGGTGCAGGAAACCACTTTTGCACTTGTATTAGTGTGGAAAACCACTTTTCGCACTTGTGTTAGTGTTGAAAAACCACTTTTCGCACTTGTGTTAGTGTTGAAAAACCACTTTTCGCACTTGTGTTGGTGCAGGAAACCACTTTTGCACTTGTATTAGTGTGGAAAAAACACTTTTTGCACTTGTGATAGTGTTGAAAAACCACTTTTCACACTTGTGTTGGTGTTGAAAAACCACTTTTCGCACTTGTGTTGGTGTTGAAAAACCACTTTTCGCACTTGTGTTAGTGTTGAAAAACCACTTTTCGCACTTGTGTTGGTGCAGGAAACACTTTTGCACTTGTATTAGTGTGGAAAAAACACTTTTCGCACTTGTGTTAGTGTTGAAAAACCACTTTTCGCACTTGTGTTAGTGTTGAAAAACCACTTTTTGCACTTGTGTTGGTGCAGGAAACCACTTTTGCACTAGTATTAGTGTGGAAAAAACACTTTTTTCACTTGTGATAGTGTTGAAAAACCACTTTTCGCACTTGTGTTAGTGTTGAAAAACCACTTTTCGCACTTGTGTTGGTGCAGGAAACCACTTTTGCACTTGTATTAGTGTGGAAAAACCACTTTTCGCACTTGTGTTAGTGTTGAAAAACCACTTTTCGCACTTGTGTTAGTGTTGAAAAACCACTTTTCGCACTTGTGTTGGTGCAGGAAACCACTTTTGCACTTGTATTAGTGTGGAAAAAACACTTTTCGCACTTGTGCTAGTGTTGAAAAACCACTTTTCGCACTTGTGTTAGTGTTGAAAAACCACTTTTCGCACTTGTGTTGGTGCAGGAAACCACTTTTGCACTTGTATTAGTGTGGAAAAAACACTTTTTGCACTTGTGATAGTGTTGAAAAACCACTTTTCGCCCATGTGTTAGTGTTGAAAAACCACTTTTCGCACTTGTGTTGGTGCAGTAAACCACTTTTGCACTTGTATTAGTGTGTAAAAACCACTTTTCGCACTTGTGTTAGTGTTGAAAAACCACTTTTTGCACTTGTGTTAGTGTTGAAAAACCACTTTTCGCACTTGTGATCGTGTTGAAAAACCACTTTTCACACTTGTATTAGTGTGGAAAAAACACTTTTTGCACTTGTGATAGTGTTGAAAAACCACTTTTCGCACTTGTGTTAGTGTTGAAAAACCACTTTTCGCACTTGTGTTAGTGTTGAAAAACCACTTTTCGCACTTGTGTTAGTGTTGAAAAACCACTTTTCGCACTTGTGTTAGTGTTGAAAAACCACTTTTCGCACTTGTGTTAGTGTTGAAAAACCACTTTTCGCACTTGTGTTGGTGCAGGAAACCACTTTTGCACTTGTATTAGTGTGGAAAAAACACTTTTCGCACTTGTTTTAGTGTTGAAAACCCACTTTTCGCACTTGTGTTAGTGTTGAAAAACCACTTTTCGCACTTGTGTTGGTGCAGGAAACCACTTTTGCACTTGTATTAGTGTGGAAAAACCACTTTTCACACTTGTGTTAGTGTTGAAAAACCACTTTTCGCACTTGTGTTAGTGTTGAAAAACCACTTTTCGCACTTGTGTTGGTGCAGTAAACCACTTTTGCACTTGTATTAGGGTGGAAAAAACACTTTTCGCACTTGTGATAGTGTTGAAAAACAACTTTTCGCAATTGTGTTAGTGTTGAAAAACCACTTTTCGCACTTGTGTTGGTGCAGGAAACCACTTTTGCACTTGTATTAGTGTGGAAAAACCACTTTTCGCACTTGTGTTAGTGTTGAAAAACCACTTTTCGCACTTGTGTTAGTGTTGAAAAACCACTTTTCCCACTTGTGTTGGTGCAGGAAACCACTTTTGCACTTGTATTAGTGTGGAAAAAACACTTTTTGCACTTGTGATAGTGTTGAAAAACCACTTTTCGCACTTGTGTTGGTGTTGAAAAACCACTTTTCGCACTTGTGTTGGTGTTGAAAAACCACTTTTCGCACTTGTGTTAGTGTTGAAAAACCACTTTTCGCACTTGTGTTGGTGCAGGAAACCACTTTTGCACTTGTATTAGTGTGGAAAAAACACTTTTCGCACTTGTGTTATTGTTGAAAAACCACTTTTCGCACTTGTGTTGGTGCAGGAAACCACTTTTGCACTTGTATTAGTGTGGAAAAAACACTTTTTGCACTTGTGATAGTGTTGAAAAACCACTTTTCGCACTTGTGTTAGTGTTGAAAAACCACTTTTCGCACTTGTGTTAGTGTTGAAAAACCACTTTTCGCACTTGTGTTGGTGCAGGAAACCACTTTTGCACTTGTATTAGTGTGGAAAAACCACTTTTCGCACTTGTGTTAGTGTTGAAAAACCACTTTTCGCACTTGTGTTAGTGTTGAAAAACCACTTTTCGCACTTGTGTTGGTGCAGTAAACCACTTTTGCACTTGTATTAGTGTGGAAAAAACACTTTTCGCACTTGTGATAGTGTTGAAAAACAACTTTTCGCACTTGTGTTAGTGTTGAAAAACCACTTTTCGCACTTGTGTTGGTGCAGGAAACCACTTTTGCACTTGTATTAGTGTGGAAAAACCACTTTTCGCACTTGTGTTAGTGTTGAAAAACCACTTTTCGCACTTGTGTTGGTGCAGTAAACCACTTTTGCACTTGTATTAGGGTGGAAAAAACACTTTTCGCACTTGTGATAGTGTTGAAAAACAACTTTTCGCAATTGTGTTAGTGTTGAAAACCCACTTTTCGCACTTGTGTTGGTGCAGGAAACCACTTTTGCACTTGTATTAGTGTGGAAAAACCACTTTTCGCACTTGTGTTAGTGTTGAAAAACCACTTTTCGCACTTGTGTTAGTGTTGAAAAACCACTTTTCCCACTTGTGTTGGTGCAGGAAACCACTTTTGCACTTGTATTAGTGTGGAAAAAACACTTTTTGCACTTGTGATAGTGTTGAAAAACCACTTTTCGCACTTGTGTTGGTGTTGAAAAACCACTTTTCGCACTTGCGTTGGTGTTGAAAAACCACTTTTCGCACTTGTGTTAGTGTTGAAAAACCACTTTTCGCACTTGTGTTGGTGCAGGAAACCACTTTTGCACTTGTATTAGTGTGGAAAAAACACTTTTCGCACTTGTGTTATTGTTGAAAAACCACTTTTCGCACTTGTGTTGGTGCAGGAAACCACTTTTGCACTTGTATTAGTGTGGAAAAAACACTTTTTGCACTTGTGATAGTGTTGAAAAACCACTTTTTGCACTTGTGTTAGTGTTGAAAAACCACTTTTCGCACTTGTGTTGGTGCAGGCAACCACTTTTGCACTTGTATTAGTGTGGAAAAACCACTTTTCGCACTTATGTTAGTGTTGAAAAACCACTTTTCACACTTGTGTTAGTGTTGAAAAACCACTTTTCGCACTTGTGTTAGTGTTGAAAAACCACTTTTCGCACTTGTGTTGGTGCAGGAAACCACTTTTGCACTTGTATTAGTGTGGAAAAAACACTTTTCGCACTTGTGCTAGTGTTGAAAAACCACTTTTCGCACTTGTGTTAGTGTTGAAAAACCACATTTCGCACTTGTGTTGGTGCAGGAAACCATTTTTGCACTTGTGATAGTGTTGAAAAACCACTTTTCGCACTTGTGTTAGTGTTGAAAAACCACTTTTCGCACTTGTGTTAGTGTTGAAAAACCACTTTTCGCACTTGTGTTGGTGCAGGAAACCACTTTTGCACTTGTATTAGTGTGGAAAAACCACTTTTCGCACTTGTGTTAGTGTTGAAAAACCACTTTTCGCACTTCTGTTAGTGTTGAAAAACCACTTTTCGCACTTGTGTTCGTGCAGGAAACCACTTTTGCACTTGTATTAGTGTGGAAAAAACACTTTTTGCACTTGTGATAGTGTTGAAAAACCACTTTTCGCACTTGTGTTAGTGTTGAAAAACGACTTTTCGCACTTGTGTTAGTGTTGAAAAACCACTTTTCGCACTTGTGTTGGTGCAGGAAACCACTTTTGCACTTGTATTAGTGTGGAAAAACCACTTTTCGCACTTGTGTTAGTGTTGAAAAACCACTTTTAGCACTTGTGTTAGTGTTGAAAAACCACTTTTCGCACTTGTGTTAGTGTTGAAAAACCACTTTTCGCACTTGTGTTGGTGCAGGAAACCACTTTTGCACTTGTATTAGTGTGGAAAAACCACTTTTCGCACTTGTGTTAGTGTTGAAAAACCACTTTTCGCACTTGTGTTAGTGTTGAAAAACCACTTTTCGCACTTGTGTTGGTGCAGTAAACCACTTTTGCACTTGTATTAGTGTGGAAAAAACACTTTTCGCACTTGTGATAGTGTTGAAAAACAACTTTTCGCACTTGTGTTGGTGTTGAAAAACCACTTTTCGCACTTGTGTTGGTGCAGGAAACCACTTTTGCACTTGTATTAGTGTGGAAAACCACTTTTCGCACTTGTGTTAGTGTTGAAAAACCACTTTTCGCACTTGTGTTAGTGTTGAAAAACCACTTTTCGCACTTGTGTTGGTGCAGGAAACCACTTTTGCACTTGTATTAGTGTGGAAAAAACACTTTTTGCACTTGTGATAGTGTTGAAAAACCACTTTTCACACTTGTGTTGGTGTTGAAAAACCACTTTTCGCACTTGTGTTGGTGTTGAAAAACCACTTTTCGCACTTGTGTTAGTGTTGAAAAACCACTTTTCGCACTTGTGTTGGTGCAGGAAACACTTTTGCACTTGTATTAGTGTGGAAAAAACACTTTTCGCACTTGTGTTAGTGTTGAAAAACCACTTTTCGCACTTGTGTTAGTGTTGAAAAACCACTTTTTGCACTTGTGTTGGTGCAGGAAACCACTTTTGCACTAGTATTAGTGTGGAAAAAACACTTTTTTCACTTGTGATAGTGTTGAAAAACCACTTTTCGCACTTGTGTTAGTGTTGAAAAACCACTTTTCGCACTTGTGTTGGTGCAGGAAACCACTTTTGCACTTGTATTAGTGTGGAAAAACCACTTTTCGCACTTGTGTTAGTGTTGAAAAACCACTTTTCGCACTTGTGTTAGTGTTGAAAAACCACTTTTCGCACTTGTGTTGGTGCAGGAAACCACTTTTGCACTTGTATTAGTGTGGAAAAAACACTTTTCGCACTTGTGCTAGTGTTGAAAAACCACTTTTCGCACTTGTGTTAGTGTTGAAAAACCACTTTTCGCACTTGTGTTGGTGCAGGAAACCACTTTTGCACTTGTATTAGTGTGGAAAAAACACTTTTTGCACTTGTGATAGTGTTGAAAAACCACTTTTCGCCCATGTGTTAGTGTTGAAAAACCACTTTTCGCACTTGTGTTGGTGCAGTAAACCACTTTTGCACTTGTATTAGTGTGTAAAAACCACTTTTCGCACTTGTGTTAGTGTTGAAAAACCACTTTTTGCACTTGTGTTAGTGTTGAAAAACCACTTTTCGCACTTGTGATCGTGTTGAAAAACCACTTTTCACACTTGTATTAGTGTGGAAAAAACACTTTTTGCACTTGTGATAGTGTTGAAAAACCACTTTTCGCACTTGTGTTAGTGTTGAAAAACCACTTTTCGCACTTGTGTTAGTGTTGAAAAACCACTTTTCGCACTTGTGTTAGTGTTGAAAAACCACTTTTCGCACTTGTGTTGGTGCAGGAAACCACTTTTGCACTTGTATTAGTGTGGAAAAAACACTTTTCGCACTTGTTTTAGTGTTGAAAACCCACTTTTCGCACTTGTGTTAGTGTTGAAAAACCACTTTTCGCACTTGTGTTGGTGCAGGAAACCACTTTTGCACTTGTATTAGTGTGGAAAAACCACTTTTCACACTTGTGTTAGTGTTGAAAAACCACTTTTCGCACTTGTGTTAGTGTTGAAAAACCACTTTTCGCACTTGTGTTGGTGCAGTAAACCACTTTTGCACTTGTATTAGGGTGGAAAAAACACTTTTCGCACTTGTGATAGTGTTGAAAAACAACTTTTCGCAATTGTGTTAGTGTTGAAAAACCACTTTTCGCACTTGTGTTGGTGCAGGAAACCACTTTTGCACTTGTATTAGTGTGGAAAAACCACTTTTCGCACTTGTGTTAGTGTTGAAAAACCACTTTTCGCACTTGTGTTAGTGTTGAAAAACCACTTTTCCCACTTGTGTTGGTGCAGGAAACCACTTTTGCACTTGTATTAGTGTGGAAAAAACACTTTTTGCACTTGTGATAGTGTTGAAAAACCACTTTTCGCACTTGTGTTGGTGTTGAAAAACCACTTTTCGCACTTGTGTTGGTGTTGAAAAACCACTTTTCGCACTTGTGTTAGTGTTGAAAAACCACTTTTCGCACTTGTGTTGGTGCAGGAAACCACTTTTGCACTTGTATTAGTGTGGAAAAAACACTTTTCGCACTTGTGTTATTGTTGAAAAACCACTTTTCGCACTTGTGTTGGTGCAGGAAACCACTTTTGCACTTGTATTAGTGTGGAAAAAACACTTTTTGCACTTGTGATAGTGTTGAAAAACCACTTTTCGCACTTGTGTTAGTGTTGAAAAACCACTTTTCGCACTTGTGTTAGTGTTGAAAAACCACTTTTCGCACTTGTGTTGGTGCAGGAAACCACTTTTGCACTTGTATTAGTGTGGAAAAACCACTTTTCGCACTTGTGTTAGTGTTGAAAAACCACTTTTCGCACTTGTGTTAGTGTTGAAAAACCACTTTTCGCACTTGTGTTGGTGCAGTAAACCACTTTTGCACTTGTATTAGTGTGGAAAAAACACTTTTCGCACTTGTGATAGTGTTGAAAAACAACTTTTCGCACTTGTGTTAGTGTTGAAAAACCACTTTTCGCACTTGTGTTGGTGCAGGAAACCACTTTTGCACTTGTATTAGTGTGGAAAAACCACTTTTCGCACTTGTGTTAGTGTTGAAAAACCACTTTTCGCACTTGTGTTAGTGTTGAAAAACCACTTTTCGCACTTGTGTTGGTGCAGGAAACCACTTTTGCACTTGTATTAGTGTGGAAAAAACACTTTTTGCACTTGTGATAGTGTTGAAAAACCACTTTTCACACTTGTGTTGGTGTTGAAAAACCACTTTTCGCACTTGTGTTGGTGTTGAAAAACCACTTTTCGCACTTGTGTTAGTGTTGAAAAACCACTTTTCGCACTTGTGTTGGTGCAGGAAACACTTTTGCACTTGTATTAGTGTGGAAAAAACACTTTTCACACTTGTGTTAGTGTTGAAAAACCACTTTTCGCACTTGTGTTAGTGTTGAAAAACCACTTTTTGCACTTGTGTTGGTGCAGGAAACCACTTTTGCACTAGTATTAGTGTGGAAAAAACACTTTTTTCACTTGTGATAGTGTTGAAAAACCACTTTTCGCACTTGTGTTAGTGTTGAAAAACCACTTTTCGCACTTGTGTTGGTGCAGGAAACCACTTTTGCACTTGTATTAGTGTGGAAAAACCACTTTTCGCACTTGTGTTAGTGTTGAAAAACCACTTTTCGCACTTGTGTTAGTGTTGAAAAACCACTTTTCGCACTTGTGTTGGTGCAGGAAACCACTTTTGCACTTGTATTAGTGTGGAAAAAACACTTTTCGCACTTGTGCTAGTGTTGAAAAACCACTTTTCGCACTTGTGTTAGTGTTGAAAAACCACTTTTCGCACTTGTGTTGGTGCAGGAAACCACTTTTGCACTTGTATTAGTGTGGAAAAAACACTTTTTGCACTTGTGATAGTGTTGAAAAACCACTTTTCGCCCATGTGTTAGTGTTGAAAAACCACTTTTCGCACTTGTGTTGGTGCAGTAAACCACTTTTGCACTTGTATTAGTGTGTAAAAACCACTTTTCGCACTTGTGTTAGTGTTGATAAACCACTTTTTGCACTTGTGTTAGTGTTGAAAAACCACTTTTCGCACTTGTGATCGTGTTGAAAAACCACTTTTCACACTTGTATTAGTGTGGAAAAAACACTTTTTGCACTTGTGATAGTGTTGAAAAACCACTTTTCGCACTTGTGTTAGTGTTGAAAAAACACTTTTCGCACTTGTGTTAGTGTTGAAAAACCACTTTTCGCACTTGTGTTAGTGTTGAAAAACCACTTTTCGCACTTGTGTTGGTGCAGGAAACCACTTTTGCACTTGTATTAGTGTGGAAAAAACACTTTTCGCACTTGTTTTAGTGTTGAAAACCCACTTTTCGCACTTGTGTTAGTGTTGAAAAACCACTTTTCGCACTTGTGTTGGTGCAGGAAACCACTTTTGCACTTGTATTAGTGTGGAAAAACCACTTTTCACACTTGTGTTAGTGTTGAAAAACCACTTTTCGCACTTGTGTTAGTGTTGAAAAACCACTTTTCGCACTTGTGTTGGTGCAGTAAACCACTTTTGCACTTGTATTAGGGTGGAAAAAACACTTTTCGCACTTGTGATAGTGTTGAAAAACAACTTTTCGCAATTGTGTTAGTGTTGAAAAACCACTTTTCGCACTTGTGTTGGTGCAGGAAACCACTTTTGCACTTGTATTAGTGTGGAAAAACCACTTTTCGCACTTGTGTTAGTGTTGAAAAACCACTTTTCGCACTTGTGTTAGTGTTGAAAAACCACCTTTCGCACTTGTGTTGGTGCAGGAAACCACTTTTGCACTTGTGTTAGTGTGGAAAAAACACTTTTCGCACTTGTGTTGGTGCAGTAAACCACTTTTGCACTTGTATTAGGGTGGAAAAAACACTTTTCGCACTTGTGATAGTGTTGAAAAACAACTTTTCGCAATTGTGTTAGTGTTGAAAAACCACTTTTCGCACTTGTGTTGGTGCAGGAAACCACTTTTGCACTTGTATTAGTGTGGAAAAAACACTTTTCGCACTTGTGCTAGTGTTGAAAAACCACTTTTCACACTTGTGTTAGTGTTGAAAAACCACCTTTCGCACTTGTGTTGGTGCAGGAAACCACTTTTGCACTTGTGTTAGTGTGGAAAAAACACTTTTTGCACTTTTGATAGTGTTGAAAAACCACCTCTCGCACTTGTGTTAGTGTTGAAAAACCACTTTTCGCACTTGTGTTGGTGCAGGAAACACTTTTGCACTTGTATTAGTGTGGAAAAAACACTTTTCGCACTTGTGTTAGTGTTGAAAAACCACTTTTCGCACTTGTGTTAGTGTTGAAAAACCACTTTTTGCACTTGTGTTGGTGCAGGAAACCACTTTTGCACTAGTATTAGTGTGGAAAAAACACTTTTTTCACTTGTGATAGTGTTGAAAAACCACTTTTCGCACTTGTGTTAGTGTTGAAAAACCACTTTTCGCACTTGTGTTGGTGCAGGAAACCACTTTTGCACTTGTATTAGTGTGGAAAAACCACTTTTCGCACTTGTGTTAGTGTTGAAAAACCACTTTTCGCACTTGTGTTAGTGTTGAAAAACCACTTTTCGCACTTGTGTTGGTGCAGGAAACCACTTTTGCACTTGTATTAGTGTGGAAAAAAACACTTTTCGCACTTGTGCTAGTGTTGAAAAACCACTTTTCGCACTTGTGTTAGTGTTGAAAAACCACTTTTCGCACTTGTGTTGGTGCAGGAAACCACTTTTGCACTTGTATTAGTGTGGAAAAAACACTTTTTGCACTTGTGATAGTGTTGAAAAACCACTTTTCGCCCATGTGTTAGTGTTGAAAAACCACTTTTCGCACTTGTGTTGGTGCAGTAAACCACTTTTGCACTTGTATTAGTGTGTAAAAACCACTTTTCGCACTTGTGTTAGTGTTGAAAAACCACTTTTTGCACTTGTGTTAGTGTTGAAAAACCACTTTTCGCACTTGTGATCGTGTTGAAAAACCACTTTTCACACTTGTATTAGTGTGGAAAAAACACTTTTTGCACTTGTGATAGTGTTGAAAAACCACTTTTCGCACTTGTGTTAGTGTTGAAAAACCACTTTTCGCACTTGTGTTAGTGTTGAAAAACCACTTTTCGCACTTGTGTTAGTGTTGAAAAACCACTT